>NC_051162.1:143757471-143935298 GCF_013339745.2 Dermacentor silvarum
TCTGTGTTACCAGGTATTTTGTCTTTCATATCGACATTAAAGCAAATACAATCTGCGTTAAATTAGCTAAATTGAAGTTTCGAGCAAGTATACACTACAAAAAAGTACCTGTGTGAAATCAGAAGTGAAATTACAGTTGCTCATTCTGCGGCTGCCTTGTTTACTGCAAATTGATGTCGTGTCGAGTGCCAGACTAGCATTTTTTAAGCTTCGGGCTTACAGAGTGCAACCCTACCATTTATTTTTCTGTTGTTCCGTGCGGACTGTTTATACCTTTCGTAACTTGAACAGCCACCACATCCGAGCTAATTTCGAAAAAGTACAGCGGCTAGATGAATAGTCGTATAAGAGCACCCATTACTCAAAGTAAGGGCTGTATATGTGTGCGACGTGTTCAGTAATAGTTAACAGGTTCTGTTTCAGTTACGGCACGAGAACACGCACCCGATTATGGTTATTTTTATTTCTACATTGATTGAGAATGATGTGATGATTTCTTGTGGTATAAATGTGCGTTTACGAAACAAACCACGACACTCGGTTCTTTCCACGTTTCTTGATTTCTTTCGTTTTGCAACTGTATTCGTGCAGCTGAATCGCCGTGCCATAAATACACTATTACAGCGACCTCCTCGCCTAACTCTCCCGCGCTATATTTCTCTCCCTCACTTTGCAGAATGATTCTCCTCACCAGGCGTTTACCGACAATGCTGCACGCAAGTAGAGAAAACCGCACACGTCGTTCCTGAAGACCACTGCCACCTCGTCGGACGCAGGCGCCAGTGGAAGAGCGTTTCGGGAGACTCGCGTAATTCAATATTCTTTCTCTTTCACCTCGCTAGGCTGGCGGCGGCAAATGGCACCCGGAGCGAAATGTTCGGGAATATACGTATGTGCCCGGCACACATGAGGATTTGCGACTCGCCTGTTTACCTTACGCTCACGAGGTGGAGGAAGCAATGAAGATTAATAAACGCGTTTGCGTGCGCCTGACGAGTTTCCCCGGTCGCCTGGGGAGCCGGATGAAAGATGGCCAAATTTTTTTGTACCCACACTCGCTTATATTTGTTGAAGTTGCGCCGCGAATGAGAACGTAATGGACTTAGGGACGCAGGAGGGAGGGAGGGGGGAATGGTCTCTGTGTTTGTAACACGCGCATGTGAGTTACGGCATGCTTTAGTAGTACAGACGTAAGCGAGAGAAGTTATACAGACTTAGAAATAGCAGTCGTGAAAGTGGTCAAACGGAAGCTCGATGATGGAAAATTGCTTTTTCTTCAGTAAGCAGCTGTTGTTGAAGTCAATCCACAACGCTGCGCCATCCGAAGGGGACACAAGATCAGTATATTAAGATAATCCAACGGGGTAAACTAAACTTTCAGACTACAATTCTCCGAATATCTATCAAAAATGCACTCGCTTGTACAGCGTACAGGTAATTGGCAAGCCAAAGAAACAGTTAAAACGGTATACGGTTGTGGACACCGCTTTGAGATCTCCGCATCACCTCTTTGTAACATCTGTGCTCTAGAGTTAGGAAAGTGCCGGTCAATTAAAACGAGCTACATTCTATTAGGAAATAAAATCCCGTGGTTTTATTTTGGAAAATAAAGACATGCTGGTCTTCTTATCAGGATGCAAGTGATGGAAGAAGGCAAGTTGTCTTCTTTTGTGACAATTTTGTAGACTGGAAGCTAATTGGTCAGCGCTCTTGTTCTAGAAAAGGGGCTTTTTCTTGAAAACAATTACAATGCTCGTCGTAAACACTGTACCAACCACTTATAATCTCAAAAATTCCAGAATGTTCTGCCTATATATATATCGCAGACATTTGAAGATGGTTAGGCCCACTGTGCGGCGATCTACAACTCTTCCTTGGATAATGAGCTATCTTGTGTGCTTTTTTTTTGCTGAACCAAAAGGCTGCTGAACAAGTGGACAAAGCTAAGGTAAACTCCCGACTGGGAACTTACCAGTGTCGTTGAATGAAAAAGTGTACAATCATTGCATTCTACCGGTGCTAACATGAGGGGAAGAAACATGGAAGTTAACAAAGAAGCTCGAGAACAAGTTAAAGACCACTCACAGAGCAATGGAATGACAAATGTTACGCGTAACGATAAAAGACAGGAAGAGAGTGGTGTGGATCAGACAGCAAATGGGTATAGCCGATATTGTAGTTGACATTAGACATTAGGAGAAACAAAATCAAGCTGGGCTGGCCATGTGATGCGTAGAGCAGATAACTAGCTGACCATGAGAGTTACAGAATGGGTGCCAGGGAAGGGAAGCACCGTCGAAGATGGAAGAAAATAAGGTGGGGTGGTGAAATTAAGAAAAAAATCAGGCGCATGTTGGCATAAGCTACCGCAAGACAGGGGCAATTGGAGGTCACTGGGAGAGGCCTTCGTCCTGCAGTGCACTTAAAAGTAGGCTCCTGATGACTATAATGACACGAATATGGCGTAACTGGCATAGCTTAATGTTAGAACGGCATCAACACTGACTGCTGCTTGCTGTACGACACAGCAGCCTGAAATAAGTTTTTTTACAAACCATGCACTTTTTACCTGCTTTTACGTGGAGCACAACAAAATTAGGCTGGTTCGAAGGACTACACAAAGAAAATTGCGGCTGGAAAAAAGCATAAAAAATGAGGGAAATGTCTCAACTGCTGTATCTTACAGCACCAGAACCAGCCAAAGGGTCGTGTATGTTGGCCACATCGACCCTCCTACTCAATGTTTCTTCTTCGTGCGGTGTCACGGAAGAAGTATGGTTAACGTGGAACACTTTTGCCTCCCTATTTTCACGCCAGGCGAACTGTATCGCCTGGAATGCGCGGGGGACCTTGCTTTGTTCCGGCCTGAATTAGTAACGTCTGGTTACTTGGCTCTTTCCGTCTTAGCTTAGTCTAAGCTGACGCAAGTGCTGTTCTGAACGGTGGATTCTTGCCAAGTCCCACAGAACAGATGGGGGGTGAACGAGAAAAGCTGCACGAGCTACAAGCGCGTTTATTTATGCAGACGTCCTTTCGCTAGCAGCTCTTTCTGTAGCATCTACCATGTGCAAGCTTTACAGGTTGTTAACGGTTTCGTGTTACAAGTGATTGTAGAACGGATGACGGGCGAAATTAATATGTTCGTTTTCGGAGAATTAGTCTTTTTAGGAGTATTTCGTATTTGGGAGATAAATGCGCGCCATTCGCTCATGATAGTAGTAGTCAGGTTATATATATGATGACACGATCGTTTTGCGGAAGGCCAATCGCAGACGGCAGTTACATAACAGTCGTTTTCTGTAACCCAGGCTCAGCTGTACCTAGGAGTTGAGCTCAAACGGCAGTGTTGTTGGTTGCAGTGTAATCGACAGAATATGAGCAATTTAGATAGACACGTGCTGACATTTCTGGCACGTGGTATTCGTGGTACCCATGGAATTTCTGTGGTATCGTGCATATACTATATAAATAGAAATAAATTTGACAGAGCAACTTTTCAGCAAAGTGAACCACGTGGGCAAAGAAATAGCGCGTAGGATGTGGCGCTCATGGATTGCAGCCATTTAATTACCCTGTACATGTTGTGCCTGATAATTACTAAAAGGGATGCCCCACAAGTGTATGCGTGCGCAAATAGTATGGTGCGTACGATAGGAACGATTGCCATTAAATACCTTTCTGTACCCTTTCTACCTTTACTCTCATTTGACTATTCATATTTGTCGTCCCCACGTAATTTTGTAAGCTCACACTGAATATCTGGCAAAGGTAAATTTGAATCAGCCCCTAAACGTTCTGGGAAGATTACAAAAAGAATTTATGAAAACCGAGAACTACTGACCATGTTGATTTTAGTGCCACATTGTCATCTATATTTAGGGATTATATTACGGAGTATTTGCAAGTACCGATAGCTGGGCGAGCTTCTTTAGAAGTGGGCTACTGCACGTGATAGTGAGGTCGTTTTATTATGACATCTGCGAAGAGATCGAAACAGGGACGACAGGGCCGCCTTCCCGCCACGCCGATGACCGCCATCTTCAAGCCATCTCTCAATTCTTAGTTCCGACCTCGCCACGTAGGAAGAGCCATTTCAAATAAAGTTTTATTCGTTTATTCATTCGCCATAGGACGAAGAAAACCAAACATTGCCCATTACCGCTAGGATTCGAACTCCCCTACCGCCACGTGCATTTGGGAGCTCGACGCGATAGGCAGCTTTCTGGTTGGGCAATTTGTGCGGGGTTTTCCGCCGCACACACACTATGAGGGGTGTCGCATCTGTGATTTTAATCATCTGTCCACAGTAGGCAACAGCGTAACGAACAAGGATAACGTAGTGTACGTCGAAGTGATGTTCTTGAACAGATTGGTTGTCCTCTGCGGCATCCTATGGTATCGAACTAAGTTCAGCGACGGAGAGCATTACTCGGGGAGATTGCTGCTAAACCAACCTGAATGACATTGATGCTTGGAGTCCGGGCGGAAAACCGCTTAACATCCACGTTTCCTATTCTTCACGATTGGAATTGAATAAAGAATAGACAGGGAAACCGCATATGTGAAAACACCAGCCATTTCCGGCCATTATCTGAACGAACCAGCCATGGTAGCTTTGCAGCTACGGTGCAACGCTGCTGGGCTCGAGGTCACGGCTTCAATAGTGGCAGCGGAGGCCGTATTTTAATAGAAGCAAAATACGAAAACGCTCGTGTGACACAGATTTAATTGCAGGGTAAAGACCCCTTGGTCGCCATAACTACTTCGGAGTAGAGCACTGCACGGACCAATTTTTTCAGCCCGGGCCCGGCCCGGGCCCGTTTTTACGTTGGGCGGCCCGCCCGAGCCCGATTAAAACTTTTATGGCGAGACCCGGGCCCGGCCCGGGCCCGGAAATAATCTACGTTACCCGCCCGGCCCGGCCCGGCCCGCCACCCCTTTACCTTAGGCCCGAGCCCGGCCCGAGCCCGACTCGAAACCGGCCCGAACCCGGCCCGAGACCGAAAAATAATGTTTTTCAGAGTTGAGACGCCCGAGAATAACTCGCTGCACGTTACATGCGCACCACCAGAAAGCCCGAGCCCGGCCCGGGCCCGGGTCAAAAAGCACACGCCGTGCCCGAGCCCGGCCCGAGCCCGTGAAAAAACTGATCTACACGGCGCGACCCGGGGCCCGGGCTTTCGGGTAAGCCCGAGCTCGTGCAGTGCTCTACTTCGGAGTACCCCACGGTGGCGTGCATCATAAGATTGGTTTTGGCAAGCAAAAACCTAGATTTTTTTTCACTTTCTGCCTAGGTAATTCATTGCGCTGAATGTCTTCCTGAGATGATGCAAAGAGGTTAATGGCGCATAAAGAGAACGGTTCTTCCGGACCTGACTGAAGTATTTTGGGGACAGATGGCTCAATAACAGTCGGGTGCCACAGTATTAGCTGAAGTGAATCATGATGTGACGAGCACAACACGTGCTACCGACGAATTAAGGGGCAGGAAAACACTTTATACGAGTGAACGTGCAAGTCTAGGAGGCGGAACGGTAAGTATGGACAAAAAAGAGGTATCGACAAGTGCAATCGCTGAAATAATTGGTGCGCTGATATTTAACTCCATTTCGAATATTTCCTGCAGAGTACGTGTTCGCTCTTATTGTGCACCAGCCGTGTAAACATTTTCCACTGTGAAGCAGGAGAACTGGCCAAAATTTATTTTAATATGGAGCACTTGCTTACTCAAGAGTTAACATATGCCAACGGTCGGCTACTCTTTTTATTTCTCGATGAGCACATGCACTTTGTTGCTTCAAGTTGATCGCTAGTCTTGAAAGCTGCAGCCACAAGCACCACCTGAGCATCTCGAACTCCTGAAGAAGGGTTTGAATAATCGATTTTTTGAGTAACACCTGTTTTATACACAATGCACGGTGACCACGCGGCACTTTTCAATGAACAGTCAAGGAACTTTCATAGCCCTAACTCAACGTGTGTCGCCGAAGTAATTGGTCTCAATCACTGTGGTGTTGCTTTCTTGTTCATCTGCAGTTTAAGCGATCAATATTGCTACACATAACTCGTTCGGCGCTTGTGGCGCCAGTTGGACACGAATCATCGTCAGCTTCCCGAAATACTGAGTAGATGGCATCCTTAGTAGCTAATGAAACTACTTCTGCAGGAGAACTGGTGCGGAAACTTGGTAGGCTTTGCGTTGTCTTACATTAACGAAAGTAAACACGGCAATCAAACCGCAAAGATGGTGGATGGGTCTTCCAGACGCAGACTCAACACATATAGCACATCGATTCATGGACAGTTTCTGATACATCCAGATAACATGAAGCTTTACTGTCAACGTGCAGCAGTGGCTTAGCTCTTAATGGCATTTTGTTGAACAAGACCATGAAGCCTTGGGAAGTGGTCAAGGCAGCCGCGTTACAATCCAGGGTGGAGGGTTATAAACCACACTGCCTTCCCTGCAACTTTGCGAATATTCACAGCAATGATAATTACACCTAATTTACTTTTTCTACCATTACGTACAACGTATCAGGTGGTGTGAAACTAAACCCCTGTACGATAAGGCGCAACAGGCGCTAGATATGCGATATCGTCAACCTTTAGTTTTGTCTGCTATCTGTGGGTAAAAAAAAACAACCTGTTAATCATCTGCGCACACTCTCATAAAACATACATTGAAAAGTACATAGACTCAGCTGGAGCGCTTGGATGCCTAAATAACTAACCATATACAGCATTTGAAAACCTCTTGCTTCACTTTAGAACTTTAAACTTTAGAACCAGGCAGTGTTTTAGGGCTTCACCACAATATATAATACGGCTGTTAACGAACAACACGGTTCCACCTGCCAGCGGATACGGAAAATCAGCGGAACCCACGGAGATGTTCGAATTGGTGATAAACGATTTTTTGTTTTGGTGTTTACTGATATGTCTTCGCTTCAGTTCTTGTTTCACTTCTACTGTAGATTAACGCACCTCGCACATTGGACACTGAGGTTCCAATTTGTTCCCTTCACGTTTAGCCTCTTGTTCTGCTTGTCTACTCTGGTTCTGCTTGTCTACCAAGTGGCATACACCGATTATGAGGCATTGGCCAAGTATGCGCCCTCCCCTAGTTGCACATAACTAGTGTCCCAAGCTGTATACTCGTACAAATTTGTTATGACCGAATTGTAGCCCAATTCCTCTGTTCCGTTTGTTCAGCCCTATACTCATCATCACATGTCCAGTTCCACAGGCGTACTGCCCAATGTTGTATGTTGTGCAAGCCAGCAGTAAGAAGCCAGAAGCCAAGAGCCAGCTCCCACAAAGTGCAAACAGCGAAACTAACATTTGCTTTAAAACATCTGGCTTTGATAAACCTACCACTGATGGCTTACGTCCTTTAGCGCTGTTTTTCCAAGGTACGTCTACAAATGATAGGAAGTAGTGAAATGGCTTTGCGTGATTCAAACACCCGCAAAACCAGTAAGCTCCAACGCATTTTCTTTCAGCCACACCATTATCTTTCCACGTGCATATTCTATATGGGTTATGTATGTCGCTTTTAGCGAGTCGCGACGGCGATGTGAAACTTTCTCACCTGGCAGTACGACTAAAGGGAGAAAAGGGAAGAACGCAGTGTATCGGAGGCTCGTGGACTCATTACATATCTTTATGAGTTTCTTTTTTTTTTCGCGTCCTGCCTGGTCGTAAGGTAAACGGAGGAATCTCAAATGATGTTTGCTCGCTCCATGAAAACCTGCATATTTTGGCTCGGACGTGATTTCCTGCCGCGCAAGAGACTGGGAGAGGGAAATGAAGTTGAAAGAGAAATGAAAATTTAATTTATACAAGTCGCGCGGGACTCGGTCCTCCAGCCGCTCGCGTAACGAGCGTCAATCGATTTCCGACGGGGGCGCGTACGGTTGCTACGCAATTTCGTGCAGTATACCGCTGTAGTGCCGAATAAAAGAGAGCAGATGCAATACGCTATAATCAGATAACCCAGTAATGATTCTCTTTAATAGATGGTTTAGGGTGACATAATTCGGTAGGTGTGAATAGAAGGCTGAAAAACAGCCAAATATGGCGTCAGAGGGCGCAGCCCTCAGCGAAACGGCATTACGAAGGTTCTTTTCCTCCGCCATATCATGTAAGTAGACGGTTAGGTTGAAGAATGCGTGTTATATTATACGTGCTCAGTGCATGTGAATATTATATGTTTTCAGTATGTTACGTGTGTACTTTATTTGTGCGCAGTATTCAAACGCGTACTTGTTAATCTTTTTACCCGATACCGCTTTTCACCCGCTCACAAAACTTACCGCTCAGCGCAATATGCGCCTGGATGCATCGGGGCTTTCTCGAAACGTTATTGTTTATTCTATCTGGGACTTTTGTGGTCATCAAACATTGTGTAATCAGATGAGATTGTACGCGTGACACGAATAGTGAGGTACATTCTGGAACTTACGCGAGCACGAACTATTGAGCTGGAATCTTCGTCGAGTCATGTATAAACAGCCAACGTGCTTGGCCTGCAGATCAGTTTTTTCGGCGATCGCCGACTGTGCTTGCTGGTATCGTTGTGTTACGAATGTCAATTGCTTTTGTGGGCACAGGTTCGCCCAATGAAGAGTTAGTTTCGTGACTCATAGTTGTCGCAACTGTGCTCTTCACCGCAACTACAGCGTGATAGTATGCTTTATGTATAGGTTACATTCATATAGAAGAGCGTCAGAGAGAGATTAAAGAAAGGACTCCTGCTTGCTACCCTGCACATAGAAGAAGGAGCAGGGGAGATGGAAGGAGAGCGTCGAATGGTATAAGAGTGAACATACGTGTTTGTGTAAGACCCTAACTTCTAATGAAAAAAAGGAGCAGTCGGTGTCACCTTTCAAAGCAACATCTCCTTTATATCGTTCGCGTAAAGAAAAGGAACGCCTATTAAGATTGCCTAAATATTCGGTTATTCTTCGACAAATTTCTCATCTTAGGATTGAAAAACGCCCGTGTTTGACATCAGAATTTTCGGCATTACAATTCGGTTCAAATGTGTCGTGGCCGGCACCAAATTAGTTTCGAAACTGCTTTTGCAATGTGCTTCCCCGCAGCTGCGACTTCCGCTATTACACTGGGGAACTCATTAGGTGAGATTATTCGATTTTGCAAGGGCCGCACAAGATTTTGTGCCATCTTACTGACGCGGAAACGCCTTCGCAGCAGCGCCACAGGTTTTATTTTCGAGTTTTATTTCTACGATTCTTCAGTTCTTTGTGTTTACCGTACTACTGTGTCACCGACACACCTCCAAACTGCAATGAAACTAATCCTTTTGTCACCACTGTTAATTGCAACGGTAAGTTGACAAATCCCAGAGTTGTATTTGTATTACAGTGGATGTATCTTGCTCGTCTAAATGTTCTCGCATGCGCCCACTTTATTGCACGGAATATAGTCTATTTTTACGCATTATAATGGCGCAGCGCAAAATGATGTCTACCTGGTAAAATTATTCATGAATAAATAAGACTGTAGATGTCATCGCAACCGTTAATGTTCCGATCAAGCATGTCCCTCGAAAACGAGCCGCTGGCGGTATTGTACATTTTCATTTGTCGTTTTAAGACCTTCAGAACGTCTAAGAAAAACAAGAAGACATGAAACGCAGGCTCTCATGTGTCTCCCTTGTATGCGGTCGTTCAGACTGTACAATGATGCGCCGTTGACATTGAACAGTGTGCGTCGAACAACACAATTCGTACCCGCATTTTCGACTGGCTAACGCAAACGCAGAAGATTCATCCGCATAGCGTTTGCAAAAAATGTAACGCAAACTCGTGTCGAGAACCTGCCCATCGAGGGCAAGATATTCGTTAACGAAACGCGCCTGGAGAGCAGATGGTGAATTGAGCAAAAGAAATGGCACAAAGAAAAACCTAAAAATAACGGCGCACTACACCAGCAGACCCAGCGACGAGCGCTATTCGAACTTGCTGCACCTATAAGAGCTGTTCAATACGGAATGAGAAAAAATTGCCGCACGTTTTGTCCTAATGAACAGTGTCGAAGAAGGAACATTTTTTTTACGACACGGCAGAGCGCGGGGTAATCAATTAGCGGCATACTCTACACGCAGTAACGGTTGAATCCGCGATTACGGCCGCTACCTCACTTTCTATATTTCTATCAGTCGCTGAACAAGCGCACAACGGCGGAGGATTAGGAAGAATGAATTTCTGCCAGCGGAGTATTTTGAAGGCATTTGGAGTTGCGTGTGCGTTTTTGTACGCCTTGGTCTAGTGAGCTAACTGAAAGAGGGAGAGAAAAAGAGAAAGTAGGAGACAGAGAACAAGAGACCATCTTTTCAATTACCCACTGACAACAGCATTTCCTCTGTTACCACTGCAGCGTACACAAATTGGCAGTTGCAGTCTAATTATATGAATAACTTCATAAACAGAATTTATGTAGGCATATTCTTTCTTGTTCTTTTTTTGTGATAGGCAATTCATCATAGCGGCAACTACAAAGAACAATGAAATTAAAGGATATGTAAGTTATTCAATAACACTCCATAGAAAAGTCAAAATGAAGCTTATATAAACAGCACAAGCACGGCATAACTGCGTCTCCTTTTTCAGCGAGAAGTACTGCGAAAAATAGCTCAAGAACTATTATAAAGCGACCGAATGTTGAAGCTCAATCAGATTACAGTTTGGAAAGAGAGCCTCGAAAAATGTGCAAAAGCCAGAGCCTCCAATAATGCGATTGCCCGTCAGGACAAGTAAAATATATGTGGCCCAGCGTGAGTGCATCAGGGAATAACAGTGCTTAGGAGTAGCGTAACCCTTCCATGTATCATCAGTTTCAAAGAAGGAGATCCATCTACATTGGAGTCTGTGTAATGTAACCTATAGTGTTTTTTTGTAACTCTAGGACTAAAATATTTTAGTGACGGCAAGTGTCATAAAAGGTGACACAGGTTACTGAATTGTGTAAATTCGCTAATGTACTATGGCACATGGTATTGTCGGATTATTTCAGTTCCAGAATTGACAACGTAGCCTGGATGAGCCTCACGGTACTCCTGAAGCTAGCACCGTTTTTAAGATATTGCTTTTCAGAACTTGAAATAAATAATTATTGTATTTATTTATTTATTTCCTGATTAGCTTTAATTTTCAAAATAAGCGGAGATCTGTGAGAGGCGCCTAAGAAGAAAGCTCAGAACTTTTTTGGAACACCAGGGTTTCTTCAGCCTACGCCATAAGTACAGTAAATCATTTTAACATTCAGGCCCCATAAGAATGCATACTCTAGAGGCAGAAACTAAATCCGCCGCCTCGTTCTGAGCTACAAAATTTCCTCTAATTAGTTTGCGGGAAGCGCAGAACTTGCATTTGCGAATGTCTTGGCCGGCGGTGTATCATTTTACAACAAAAGCTTTCCATGTTTTCTGCGTGAGAGGATTTGGCGTAGCACCGGCTGATTTTGTGAGACTACGGGGATGACAAGCAGGCCTACATTGACACTTATGTCAAGATTCTTGTTAACTGATCTCATCTTTAGCTCTTACCAACTTCAGTGGCGCAGTCAATGCGTACAATCTAAGGTAAATCATTAAAATATAATTACAGAAAAGCTATTTATTTATTAGTGATTGACATTAAACATTTATTGTTGTGACGAGGGGTACATGATGCGATGCAGCAAAAAGCAGTTGTCTCCGTGGAGCTATCTGAAAGTAGGATCCGATTAACGAAAAAGCGGTTGGAAGCGACGATGCTTCGTTAACCAGGCCACTTCAGTACAGGCGCAGATTGTTGCACATGAGTAGAGTTCGCGATGGGGTGGGAGATGCGAAACAAAGCACTCTCTTTTATTGCGATAGCAATTATATGGACACTCAAAAGCAGATTTCTGCCGTCGGCGTCGCCGTCGCCGTCGGCGTCGCCGTCGCCGTCGCCGTCGCCGTCGCCGTGAGGTTCCGTATGACGTCAATGGAGATGAAATCGTGGCCGCGCGGTAAGTGGTTCTTGAGGGAAAGGGAAAGGTCGGCGCTATCTTCTGCAGCCCTTGAGGGAGCACGGCTCAGCGCCGCCGAACGCTGTATGTGCGAGTGAAAGGGCGCGAGGGACGCGCTCTTTCACGGGGAGTGAACGCACGGCGGAGAACAAACGCGCGTTCTGCGCCGTGCTTCCTTAAGGGCTGCAGAAGTAGGCGTCTCTTTCCTCCTTTACAATCACCATATATGTAGAGCAAACGCGCCTTCTTCCGATGCGCGAGAGGCCGTGGGGGAGGGGGGGAAGGGGGAGGGAAGGGAGGCGACGTTTAGCTGCGGCACCAAGTGCCTATTTATATCAGAGGCTCCGGCAACAGTCACCAACGCCGCACGCATTTTGAGCGAACGCGGGCAAAATGCCGACGGCGTCGACAACAGTTCGGCGCGTTGCCGGTGCTGCTGCATGTCCAAGTTTATACAGCTGATAAAGCTAATATCATTACTCCGTATATCTCTCTACAAATTTGCTATCGCAATTGATGCTTCACCTTTCAGGTGAAACTGCGACAACTTTTTTAACAATGTCCTTCCTTTCCACGGTCAGGCTCATCACTAGAGTCTCCAACAGTCGCGGACGGCTGGGGGAGGACCACCTCCTCAGGTTGTACCACGCCTTCCTAATGAGCCACATCACGTACGTGGCCGCCGCGCATCACTGGGACGGATCTGAGAGGGCAAAACTCTAAGCGCTGATGCGCAAGAGCATCAAAAAGGTGCTCGGCATCCCCATGGCCGCCAGCACGGAGAAGCTCATGCAGCTGGGAGTCCACAACACTCTCGACGAGGTTGTCGAGGCACAGCAGACGGCCCATGTTGTCAGGCTCTCTTCCTCGCCTACGGGGAGGCGGATCTTGGGGGCGCTGGGCTGCAATCCCACTGCCGTCAGGGAGAGGCGGTGCGCGATCGACGCGGAGACGCGGGAGGCCATCACGGTCTCGCCGTTCCCGCGCAACGTGCACCCGCAACACAATGCAGGCAGACGCAGGGCCCGGGCGGCCGCACTTCTCAGATCCGTCACTGGCGATCCGCGATCGGTAGCGTTCGTCGACGCCGCCCAATACGGTTCATCCGACGGATTCGTGGCGGCCGTGGTAGATCACAGGGGCAACCTCCTTAACGCGGCGTCGGTGCGGGGCTCGTCTCCGGCACTGGCGGAGCATGCCGCGGTGGCCCTCGCCCTCCGGGACGGGAGCAGGCCGCAGATCTATAGACACGGATTCCCGGGCGGCGGTCAGGTCCTTCGCCACGGGTTCGGTCTCCAGGGAAGCGGCCTCCCTGCTTTGCGGCAGGAGCGTCTCCCCCCACGTCATCACTTGGTTCCCGGCCCACATGGGGCCTCAGGTCTCCACCGTCGTTCCCAACGCCGACGAGCTGGCCCACGCCCGCGCGCGCGAACTCACCCACCGCGCCGGGGAAACACCGCTCGAGGGCGCGGACGCGGGGTTCCACAAGGACTCGCTCCACACGTTTAACGAGATTTCAAAGCACTATCAGCTCGGCAGGAGGGTCTATCCCGCGCCTCACGCCAAGCTCTCCAGGCCTCAGTCTTCCATCCTTCGCATGCTGCAGACCGGGTCCTACCCCAGTCTAGCCAGGGTCAGCAGGTATGCGGACTCGTTCGAGCCCGATTGTCCAGATTGCGGCGATCCCTTCTGCACTTTAGACTCTGGCGGTGTCCCTCGTTACGGGACCACGATGATCTCACCACGGAAGCAGAGTGGGTGGAGGCGTTCAAGAGCTCCGACCTCACCGCTCAGCTACGGGCTGTCCAGAGGGCCCGCGACGCGGCGGTCAGGCACGGCCTGCCCGTCCCAACGTGGGAGCGACCCGCGGTGGCTCCTCCCCCGTAAGGGGTTCTCGGAGTCGCTCCTCAGGACCTAAAATAAAGTTCATTGCCTGCCTGCCTTCCTTTCTTTTGTAACTAAGCTTTTAGGAGGAGTCCCCCATCGATTGTCCTGCGGCGAAAGCCGTTGGTCAAACGTGGCGGTGAAGGCCAGAACGGGGCGGGGTAATTCGGAGTTCCTAACTACAGGCGTGCCTAATAATCAGATCGTGGTCTCGGCACGTAGAGACCCAGGATTTATTTTAATCTTTGTTGCATGTCAGCGCAATGAATACGCTTTCGAGTGTAATTATGAATAATTACGAAATAAAAGTTACCTTGCGTATAAAGATTCACTAATTCTGGTGTCTTACGTGCCAAAACAATGGTCGCATTATAAGACACGCCGTAGGTGAAGGACTCCGGAATAATTTTGACCACCTCGGGCTCTAGATTGATTATTCCATCTGCCACAGGATACTTTTCTTATTTTGTAAAACGTGAAAGTGAGTACCCTATATAGTAACAGCAGTAACCTACGAAGTGGTTCGAACGCGCGTCCCGACACCGGCGCTGCTAGAGCCAGTACAGAATTCAGGAACACGTTTCCGACGTAACAAAGCTCGGATATAGGATATGTTTTAAAGAATTCTGGTTTTGAGAAGGAGTTACATCAGATTTAGTGAACTGTTTGCGAAGGCTTAATTAGCTTACTGGCAATGGCGACAGAGATTCCTTGTATTACCGAAGCGTGTTACAGCTCGCTTAGGCAGCTTCGTTATCTTTGATGTATCAGTTGTTAGATTGACTTATATATGCGAAGGTTTTCTTCGCTGATTTCAAAACTGATTGACCGCAGGTTTGTTAGCGCAAAAGGAAAATAAACGTTTAAACATCCGTTGTAGCCTATTCTAGAATACATATGTCAGCTATCTAAATGTTCTTCAAATCTTTAAAAAAGAAAAAAAAACAATTAGCTTGCTTCGAGAACTAAGGTAAAAGTTGCATACCTGCATGAAACAGTGTTTCTTTTGGTTTTGGCACTGTGCGCTGATATGTTGCCTTCTTTAATTACTTTGAGAAAACTTCAACATACAGCCTGATAAATATCGATGTCTTTCCATTGTAGCGTACAAGATTGGTGGTTCATGCCCGTTCGGCTCCATACAATGCACATTTCTTTTTGCCTTCATTGTTCGCGATTTTTTTCTCCTATACCAACTGAAAAACTTTCAATCAATTTTTTTACAGTCAAGTTAGCCAAGGAAATTAAATATTTTCCTCCGCAGTTTACTTAGGCACATGTTTTAAAGCGCCCGCTTTTCTTAGCTCCTTCCTTAGTTTTAAGCCGTTGCGCGGTTTACACATGTGGGCCCCACATGTGGGCCACTCAAATTGTGCAGTCTACAATTCCCACGAGAAGTACCACCGGTTAAGCCACGCTATGTCTGCGCCACTGGATAAGTGCCATCGTGTACACGCGGTCATTCGTCAGGCCACTTTCGTCTTACAGTCGCCGCCATTCAATTCTCGTCATACGGTCGTAATCACGCCATCATCGTCATACAGTCATCATCATCTCATTGTCGTCATGCCATTGTCGTCATAGCGCCAACGGCTGCGCCAGTGGTCCTCTTCAATTTGGCGTTCCGGACGGTCCAGGACTGCCCGAGACGCCGCTTACGCAACGCTCTTTGACTATAAGCACCGCCGTAGATAGCCCAGTTTAGGCGATCTACCAGTTTAACATCCCTAGCGTGCCATTATAGTTTGTTTCTCTCTCTGTCTCTCTCTCTCTCGGGCAGTCCCGGTCTGTGAGGGAAAGATAATCAAAGAGGCTCAGTGTATGCTTAGAAAGTGGGCGAGCGATCGAGCATCGGAGAGAAGCGTATAGTAGTTTATACGAGAATGCTATATAGCTTTCCTTATTCTGAAATCTGATGGATGAAGCGGGAGGTTCACACATCCAAGTGATTCGGCGAGCTCGAGATCAGAAGCGAAAACACCTGCATGACACAGCAGCTAGAGCCTCAACATTCGCGTTACGCACTCTTAACTCTCCCGTGATTCCCTACACCTTAAGGCAAATCCTCCAGATTTACAAAAGAGTAAATAATTGCAAAGATCCAAAGCTCATCTTGGCATATATCTGAAGCGAAGCTTCCGTGAAGCGGCTAATGCAATGCTCTTAAATAGTCCATTTCATTTGCGCGTGTTTGCGTAACGTCAACTTGCGCGCGCGTGTGGTCTGTCGCATTTGTGCTGCGCAAGATGACAAATATTATATACCCTTTTAAATGCGAAGCATTTCTTGGCGAACATTTGCTACTTTGACAGTACCTATCTAGCCGCCTACGTCTTTGTTCTCTCAGGGTCGTTTCGTTAACTTGGCTTGTACCAAAATTGGCATACTATGACAAGAGCATATGACGAGCGTAAATGATACGTCATGACATGAATGTCGTGACATGCGTGTCATGAAGGTCATGAAACAGCCGCCTACGTCTTGGTGCTCTCATGGTCGTTTCGTTCACTTTGTAGCTACCAAAATTGGCATACTACGACAAGAGTATATAACGAGCGTAAATGATATGTCATGACATGCGTGTCATGTAGGTCATGACAATGACTCAGCGAAAATTATTAACCCTTAAAAACCACTGAAATGGTTTCGGACGTGGGTACTAATTGAAGGAAACACTAAAGTATGCTGGTAGAAGTTGTAGTCATGAGCATGACTCAGCATAAATGACGATGTACATTAATAAAAGATTAACACTCAAAAACCTCTGGAATGGGTTCGGACGTGGGCACTAAGTGAAGGAAACACTAAAGGATGATGCTAGAAATCATAATCATGAGCATGACTCAGCATAAATGATATTGACTCAGCGAAAATAGATTAACACTCAAAAACCACTGAAATGGGTTCTTACGTGGGTACGAAGTGAAGGAAACATTAAAGGATGCTGGTAGAAGTCATAGTCATGAGCATGACTGAGTAAATGTGAGAATGACTGAGCGAAAAAAGATTAACCCTTAAAACCACTGAAATGGTTTCAGACTTGGGTACTTAGTGAAGGAAACACTAAAGGATGGTGGTAGAAGTCATAGTCGTAAGCATGGCTCAGCAAAACCGTCTATGACTCAGCTAAAAAAGAATAACACTCTAAAACCAATGCAATGAAAAAAAGTATGGGGTTTTACGTGCCAAAACCCCGATCTGATTATGAGGCACGCCGTAGTGGGGAACTCCGGAAATTTTGACCACCTGGGCATCTTTAACGTGCACCTAAATCTAAGTACACGGGTATTCTCGCATTTCGCCCCCATCGAAATGCGGCCGCCGTGGCCGGGATTCGATCCCATGACCTCGTGCTTAGTAGCCCACCACCATAGCCACTAAGCAACCACAGCGGGTAAACCAATGGAATGATTTCGAATGTGGTACTAAGGGAAGGAAAAGGCTGAAGCTTGATGGTCGGAGCATGAGCATGACTAAGGTTTCGCCTTAAGGTCTCTCAGGTTAGCTAAAGGGACTCCTGAGGACTCATTACATGAATGTCATCACATGCCTGTCATGTATGTCATGAAAGAGCCGCCTACGTCTTGGTGCTCTCATGGTCGTTTTGTTAACTTGGTGGGCTCCACGCACACTGCTTCGCACAACATCGATTCCCACAGGGCGTTGGATCTGCCGGGTTTACTTTCTTCATGTCTCACTTTAAATGTACCGGCTGCTTCTTGGGCGATGCCACGTTGTGGGTATGTACCATATTATGAAAATTATAATCATCATCAACACGTGGAGATGACTTCAAGGAGCTATTTGGGTTTATACGATGTTTAATCCCTCCCTCTTCTTGCCACTGGGAATGTACCACTGGGAATGTACCAATCTACAATGACAAAGAAGTGCCCTTAAATTTCCTTGACGCTGAGATTGATTGATTGAAAACTTTGTTATTCCACCGAGCTGGGGTGCCCGCCTCTTAACCTACACGTAGGTAGGGGGGGGGGGGGGGGGAGGACGAAGCAGTCCCCACGCGTTGAGAACGTTGAGTCTTCACGGCCTCGACAGCCAGGCGGATTGCTCGACCCTGATCGTGTTCAGCCTCGCTCTGCAGTAAGGCCTCCCAGGCTTCTCTACTGTCAATGTCAATGTCAAGGAGAGGAATGAAATGCACGTCACAAGCGCTCCTCAAGGACAGACACCCGACGTATCAGCAGGCTGCGCCACAAATGCACTGGGTATGGGCCACTTTTCAATGAACGCCTTTCACGCCAACGATTTAGTGAGCTGCGCCGTAAATAAACTGGGTCGCTGAACTTTTCGCCAACTTGGGTCTCTGAGTACGTGCCACTGTGTGTGCGGCAAGTGAGGGAACAATTATAAGCGTTCGTAAACGCCGGCGCGCTGCGCTACTCGTCTCGAAGGGCACGCGCAGACTTTTCGGCTGAGCCACTGGATGGCTCCGCCTGTCCAGAAAGAAGCACAAGACAGGAGCCCGGTCGCCGCATGACGCATCTGCCGCAGGCCAAATTTTTTGTTGTAATTTCAACGAACCTGAAAGTGATCACCCGTTTAATAACAGCCGCACCGAATCCCTACGAACTGGTTCGAACGCGCAGCCGGACACCGGCGTCGCTGGAGCCGGTATAGAATTCAGGAACATGTGTTCGACGTAAGAAAGCTCAGATATATGATGTGTTTTAAAAGATTCTGGTATAGAGAAGGGCTTGCACCAGATATAGTGAACTGTTTGCGAAGGCTTGAATAGATTTCAGGCAATAGAAACACAGATTCCTTGTAGTACCGATGCCTGTCACAACCCGCTTATACAGCTCGATTCGTTGTCTTTGATGTATCAGTTGCTCAGATTGACTTGCATCCACAAAGGTTTTCTTCCCTGCTTTTAAAACTCATTGACCACAGATTTCTTAGCGCAAAACGAGAATAAACGTTCAAACGACCCTTGTAGGCTATTCTAGAATGCGTCTTCGCAATCTAAATGTTCTCAAAGTCTAAGAAAAAAATGTTTTGCTTCGAGAACTAAAGTAAAATCTGCATACCTGCATCGAACAGGGTTTCCATGTGTTTGGGAAACGCACGCTTATACGTTGCCTTCTTCAATTACTTTGAAAAACTTTCAACATGCGGCTTGGGAAATATCGATGGCTTTTTATTGCAGCTTACAAGATGGGTACTTCACAAATGTTTGGCTCCATAGTGATACGTGGACTCATCATTTGCGATTCGTCCCCCAGTCACGAGGAAGTGACGATTTACGTCTCCGAGTGAGTTTTAGGCATCTTTCGGCCCTTTTCCCCTTTACGCCACCGAAGCGTATTTGGATGAGCACGCCCGCCGCTCCGAGCGGCTCCGGCACGGCTAGGGTTGACGTGGCAGGGAGCGCTTCGGCGCCACTTCTATCCAATCCGAGCGTCTTCAACGCCGCCGAAAGGGGCGAAGAAGACGAAATCCAAGCAATGGAGGGAACCGAATGGCAATTCGTTCAATCGAAATCGGCTAAGAAGGAGCAAGCGGCTGAACGCGGCAAGTCTCAACCCAACGCTTATTCTAGAAGCTTCCAAGATGGTGCCAGGGTTGGCGCCAAAAGCAGTCGCCGGGCGGCTGCCTTAAAAAAGAGAGTGATCGCGGCTTCGCGTATGCCGGAGCTACCGTCTACGCATTTGCAAGATCATTGTCAGACCCCGAGGCAGTCTGGATTTAAGCATAACCAGTTGATACGGCATCTCCACCGCCTTCTTCACGGGGGCCGGAATCACCGCCACCCAAGCCTCTATCGACCTAGTCTGCCTCAATGTCGTGCAAAACATCGTTGTGCTGTGCACCGAAAAAGAAGACAACGCTCGCAAGATTTTGGCTCTCAAGAACATTCGGTACAAGCCATGTTTTGAGGCCACAACAACAACATTCGCGTCAATGGCAAGGAGCACGAAGTGGCGGTGTACGCCGCCGCCGAAGGCAACTACGTTAAGGGAGTGGTCTGCAACGTCGAGCGCGACATCGGTGACGCTGAGTAGAGCACTGCACGGGCCTGATTTTTCGGCCCGAGCCCGGCCCGGGCCTGCTTTACGAGGCCCGAGCCCAGCCCGGGCCCGTAATACAAAGCCCGAGCCCAGCCCAGGCCCGGGCGTACATGACCGAGACCAACCCGGGCCCGGCCCGTGGTTCCAAGCCCGGGCCCTACCCGGGCCCATGTTACTCAGCCTGGGCCCGGCCCGGGCCCGGGCGTTCATTACTAAGCTTAGCTACGGCCCGCGTGTGCATGACCAGGCCCGGCCTGTAAGAAAAAAAAATCTTTATTTTTACTTACAGATTGTACCGTATCTGTCAGCCTCACCTTCTCAAGGTTTAATCAGCTGCAGTATATAAGCAATAAAAGGCCGAAATCTTTGTTTCTCCCACGTGAACATCAGTAATCCTGCCCATTGCCTGTGCTACTATTTTTCTTGTGGTGCGCATGCACTTACCTTGATTTGTACGATATGGTTCTATGATGTCATTTAGCATGCAAATATACAGGGCGTTTCGCTTTAGCTGAACCAAATTTTAAAAGACTGCCTGTGGCAGATAGCACAGTTATAATCCTTTATCTAAACTACTCGATGAGGCGGCCATTACTTCCACGAGAAATCAAAACGCCTAATTGAAGAATTAGCATATTTACGCTAATTAACGTTTTAATAAATTATTTTATGGCATCTTTCAATCTACGAATTATAGCCGCCGAGTTCGCAAGGCGTATCCACTTGGAACGAATTCTCAGGACTAAACCAGTTTCGAGATAATAATTTTCAAAGTGTCCGACGAAATGAATCAAATCAAATCAATTTATTGTCCAGTTTACATGCTGGACGGTCATTTTGGACTAAAAGCTACATATGTAGCTTGACGTGACCCATAAGACCAGGCAAAATTAAATTATGGGGTTTTACGTGCCAAAACCAGTTCTGATTATGAGGCACGCCGTAGTGGGGGACTCCGGAAATTTGGACCACCTGGGGTTCTTTAACGTGCACCTAAATCTAAGTACACGGGTGTTTTCGCATTTCGCCCCCATCGAAATGCGGCCGCCGTGGCCGGGATTCGATCCCGCGACCTCGTGCTCAGCAGCCCAACACCATAGCCACTGAGCAACCACGGCGGGTATAAGACCAGGCAAGACAATAGTACAGCAAACAGTGTGCTCACATGCACAATAATTCACATATATTTCCAGCTATCGCTGAAATTCCTCATAGACGAAATAGCTATGAAAGGAAAGACAAAGAATATTTGCGTCACGACGAGTTAACAGAATTGGAAAAAGTTTTAACAGAATGCATTTTAAGCAACACTACAATAACAATACTAGCTATACAAAACAACGCAACACCAGCTATACAACATAGCATGAGACAGAATTTCACAAGATCAAGATTTGCTAAGAAAACGAAACAGGATTTACATTATATACTCAGAACCATGCACAAAGGCAGAATAATAATCACATCAGATACATTAGAAGCGACCAAAGTGTCAGCTGAGTTCTTTCTTACTGAAATTACCGCCATTTTTGTATCTGTTCAAAGTGGATGGTAGATAATGTATTAACGACTGATGCTTATAGAGTGTTCTGAAGTATGGAATTGACCATATCTCAGGATTTCTTGTGTTCGCATTAATGCGACGACGCTCTAAGAAGGCTAATTGTTTTATGTAGTTCCAAGCTAATTCTTACATGAATGGCCTAATGGATGGTCAAAACGCCTAATTGAATATTTAACATATTGTCACGTAGTAGTGACGCTGAAGAAAACAGTCGTAAAACTGTGTACGACGAAACTGGTTGTTTATTGGGTGAACCTGTGCCCACAAAAGCAAGGTACACTCAAAGCACAATGATAGCGGCGAACACAGTCGACGATCGTCGAAAATCTGATCAGCGGCGAAACGCGTCGGCTTTTATACCTGAGTCATCGAAGGTTCCACATTAATCCCTGATGCCCGCGTGTCTTCCAGAAAGTTCTAGACAATTCGCGTCGCTCATACAATCAGATTACATGAGCGTCGGTGACCACAGACGAAGGATAGAAGCATCGATAACGTTCGAGAAGCTTCCGATGCAGGCGCGTCCTGCGCCGAGCGATAACGTTTAACACTTGTTAGCCGGCGGAAAGCGGTCACCGGTGAAAGATAAACATGTATACGTGTCAATACCCTCCCTTCAAAAAGCATCGTCCCGATGCTACAAACACGAAAGCGAAAACAAAACTGCGCGTAATAAAAAAAAACAATAACAAAGTAACAAAGTACCTAACGTCGTCAGCGGGCGTAGAAAGGCTTAAGACGCACCACGTGGATGACTTCGGGTCGTGCCCGGCGCCGCTGTGATTGCGAAATGCCGTCGGGCACGCCCACATAGTCCAGTGCGCCAATACGTAGGATTACCTTATATGGTCCGAAATAGCGACGCAACAGTTTCTGGCTAAGTCCTCGTCGGCGTATCGGAGTCCAGACCCAAACACGGTCGCCGGGCTGGTACTCGACGTAGCGTCGTCGAAGATTGTAGTGTCGGCTGTCGGTCCTCTGCTGGTTCTTGATGCGCAGGCGGGCGAGCTGTCGACCCTCTTCGGCACGCTGCAAATAAGTGGCAACGTCGAGATTTTCTTCGTCAGCGACGTCCGGTAGCATGGCGTCAAGCGTCGTTGCCGTCTTCCTTCCGTAGACCAGGTTGAACGGCGCCATGTGCGTCGTTTCTTGCACGGCCGTGTTGTATGCGAAGGTCACGTACGGAAGGATGGCATCCCACGTCTTGTGTTCGACGTCGACGTACATTGCCAGCATGTCGGCGATGGTCTTATTTAGGCGCTCGGTGAGGCCATTTGTCTGCGGGTGGTAGACGGTGGTCCAGCGATGGCTTGTCTGGCTGTATCGCAGGATGGCTTGAGTTAGGTCTGCCGTAAAGGCCGTGCCTCTGTCAGTGATGAGGACTTCTGGGGCACCGTGACGCAGGAGGATGTTCTCAACGAAGAATCGGGCTACCTCGGCGGCACTGCCTTTGGGCAAGGCTTTTGTTTCGGCGTAACGGGTGAGGTAGTCCGTAGCGACGACGATCCATTTATTGCCGGACGTCGACGTCGGAAAAGGCCCCAGTAAGTCCATCCCGATCTGCTGGAACGGTCGGCGAGGTGGCTCGATTGGCTGTAGAAGTCCGGCTGGCCTTGTCGGCGGTGTTTTGAGTCGGCCAGGCGTGGTGGTGGCTCACAACTTTAAAGGGCCTGCCATAGAGGTAGGGGCGAAACTTTGATGTAGCCCAGATGATGGCGAGGCACTCCTTTTCTGTTGTGGAATAATTTGCTTCCGCCTTCGATAGTGACCGGCTAGCGTAACTGACAACCCTTTCTAGTCCGTCAGTCCTCAGCACAAGCACGGCGCCGAGTCCTACGCTGCTTGCGTCGGTGTGGACTTCGGTATCGGCATTTTCGTCGAAATGTGCAAGTATTGGCGGCGATTGCAGGCGTCGCTTCAGTTCTTCAAATGCTTCGACTTGCGGCGTCTCCCACTTGAACTCGACGTCGGCCTTCGTGAGATACGTCAATGGCTCAGCGATCCGTGAAAAATTCTTGACGAAGCGCCTGTTATAGGCGCACAGTCCAAGAAATCTACGTACTGCCTTCTTGTCAGCGGGCGGAGGAAAGTTGGAGATGGCCGTAGTTTTCTGAGGGTCGGGGCGCACTCCAGACTTGTTGATGACGTGGCCCAAAAACAAGAGCTCCTCATATGCGAAGCGGCACTTTTCTGGCTTCAACGTGAGTCCGGAGGTCTTGATTGCTTGAAGAAATGTTTCAAGGCGCCGGAGGTGTTCCTCGAAGCTTGAGGCAAACACAACGACGTCGTCCAAATAGACCGAGACAAGTCTGCCACTTCAAGCCTGCCAGTACTGTATCCATGACACGTTGGAAAGTGGCAGGCGCAGAGCAAAGACCAAACGGCATGACCTTGAACTCGAACAGTCCGTCTGCTGTTATAAAGGCAGTCTTCTCCCGGTCCCTCTCGTTGACTTCGATTTGCCAGTAGCCGGTTTTGAGGTCCATCGACGAAAAATACTTTGCATTGTAGAGTCGATCCAAGGCGTTGTCAATGCGTGGGAGGGGGTATACGTCCTTCTTCGTGATATTGTTGAGGCGACGATAATCGACGCAGAAACGTAGGGTTCCATCCTTCTTCTTCACTAACACCACGGGGGACGCCCACGGACTCTTGGACGGCTGGATGATGTCGTCGCGTAGCATTTCGTCGACTTGTTGCCTTATGGCCTCGCGTTCGCGCGCCGAAACTCGGTACGGGCTCTGACGGAGTGGGAGGACATTTTCGTCGGTTATGATGCGGTGCTTGGCGACAGGGGTTTGTCGAACGTTTGACGATGACGAGAAGCAGTCCTCGTATTGCAGGAGCAGAGCCTTTAGTTGTTCTTTCTTATGCCTGGGAAGGTTCTGATTGACGTCGAAAGTTGGTTCAGGTACTATAGTCGTCGTTGCAGGTGCACTGGAATCCGTGAAGGTGAAAGCACTGCTGGCTTGTACTATTTCGTCGATGTAGGCGACCGATGTAGGCCTTTGTTAATGTGCTTGTATTCGGGGCTCAAGCTCGTGAGCATCACCCTTGCTTTCCCTGCACGTAGCTCAGCTATGCCTCTAGCGACGCAAATTTCACGGTCGAGCAGTAAGTGATGATCGCCCTCGATGACGCCCTCCATGTCTGCAGGCACTTCGGTACCGACGGAAATCATTACGCTGGAGCGAGGCGGAACGGTGACTTGTTCTTCAAGCACATTCAAGGCATGGTAACTTATGCTTGTATCCGGTGGTATCGCGTTGTGCGTTGAAAGCGTTATCGACTTGGACCTTAAGTCGATGACTGCACCGTGTTGATTTAGAAAGTCCATGCCTAGGATGACATCCCTGGAGCAGTGCTGCAGGATTACGAAGCTCGCCGGGTAAGTGCGGTTGTTTACCGTGACTCGCGCTGTGCAGATTCCAGTCGGCGTTATTAGGTGGCCTCCCGCTGTCCGGATATCGGGTCCGTGCCAGGCTGTTTTCACCTTCTTCAACTTGGCGGCGAACGGGCCACTGAAGACGGAATAGTCGGCTCCAGTGTCGACGAGAGCAGTGACGTTATGGCCATCGATGAGCACGTCTACATCGGTAGACCGGCGTCTGGCGTTGCGGTTAATTCGTGGCGTCGGATCACGGCTGCGTCGGCTTGCTCTGCTGCTGCTACGTCGCGTCGGAAGGTCTTCGTTCGGCGGCGAAGTGCTGTCAAGGCTGTTGCTAGGCGGCGTGCTGATATCTCGTCGTGATGAATCGCGAATAGTCGTCGTCGGCGGCGTCGGAGGATCTTTGGCATTGCGTCGTACAGCAACCGCACTTCCATCGGTTGCTGCCTTTAGTTTCCCGGGTAAGGGCTGGGAGATCGATCGGGCCCGGGTGGGACCGTTGTACTGACGGCGATGCGGCGAGATGTAGCGGCCTGGTGACGGCGAGCGTGAGGATCGTCGTGGTTGCCACTCGGCTCCGGCGAGGTAGTCAGTGATGTCGCGCGGTCGTTCACCTCGATCGGGACGCGGCGCGTTGACGGGGAACCCTCGTAGGCCCATCTCACGGTATGGGCATCGGCGGTAGACATGGCCGGCTTCCCCGCAGTGATAGAGCGGGCGGTGGTCGGAGGCGCGCCAAATGTCCGTCTTCCTCTGGTAGCTGTGCTGGGCGACGGGCGGGCGTGCTGGCGGCGGCGGCGGTGGACGACGGAACTGCGGCGTTACGGGGCCCTGGCGCGAGCGCGGTGGGGGGCCTTGACGACGGGCGACGGTGACGTAGGTCAGCGCTTCCGGCTGGGTTTGCGGCGATTGTGGCTGCACATCGGGAACTCCAAGTGAGCGCTGAACTTCGTCTTTGACGACGTCGGCGATAGATGCCACGTGAGGCTGCGACCTGGGAAAGAGCTTATGCAGCTCCTCGCGAATGACTGCTCTGATGGTCTCGCGCAGGTCGTCGGCGCCTAGCGCTTGAGCGTCGGCGTGGTTGGTCAGGGCACGGCGGTTGTATTGCCTGACGCCCATTTCAAGCGTCTTCTCGATCATTGTAGCCTCGGAAAGAAATTCGGCGACAGTCTTGGGCGGGTTGCGCATCAATCCAGCGAATAGTTGGTCTTTGACACCCCGCATCAAGAACCGAACTTTCTTTTCTTCAGACATGTCGGGGTCGGCGTGGCGGAAGAGGCGAGTCATCTCCTCCGTGAAGATCGCGATGTTCTCGTTCGGCAATTGCACTCTGGTTTCTAACAGAACCTCTGCCCTCTCCTTTCGTATGACACTAGTGAAGGTCCTCACGAAGTTTTCACGAAAAAGGTCCCACGTAACCAGGGTGGTCTCTCTGTTCTCAAACCAGGTCCGAGCAGCGTCATCCAACGAAAAATAGACATGGCGCAGCTTGTCGTCGTCGCTCCATTTGTTGAACGTCGCGGTCCGCTCGTATGTCTCCAGCCAGGTTTCAGGGTCTTCAGCCGATGATCCACGGAAGGTCGGTGGCTCCCGAGGTTGTTGCAGCAGGATGGGGGACGCTGGCGCTGCCATTGCGGTTATTGACTTGGCCTTGATCGCTGTGGTCTTCTCGGGAAGAAGTCCGTACTCCGGCAGAAGTCCTTGCTGCCTACGGCTAGCTCGCTGGTCCTGGGTGACGTTGGCGTTGTCCTCCGGTTTCGGGCTTGGATCGCGGCTTTGCGGGGGCGTTCGCTGCATGAACGCACTAGCACCTCCACCAGATGTCACGTAGTAGTGACGCTGAAGAAAACAGTCGTAAAACTGTGTACGACGAAACTGGTTGTTTATTGGGCGAACCTGTGCCCACAAAAGCAAGGTACACTCAAAGCACAATGATAGCGGAGAACACAGTCGGCGATCGTCGAAAATCTGATCAGCGGCGAAACGCGTCGGCTTTTATACCTGAGTCATCGAAGGTTCCAGATTAATCCCTGATGCCCGCGTGTCTTCCAGAAAGTTCTAGACAATTCGCGTCGCTCATACAATCAGATTACATGAGCGTCGGTGACCACAGACGAAGGATAGAAACATCGATAACGTTCGAGAAGCTTCCGATGCAGGCGCGTCCTGCGCCGAGCGATAACGCTTAACACTTGTTAGCCGGCGGAAAGCGGTCACCGATGAAAGATAAACATGTATACGTGTCAATATTTACGCGAATTAACTTTTTAATTAATTATTTTACGGCACATCTTTCAATCTACGAATTATAGCCGATGATTTCGCAAGGCGTATCCACTTGGAACGAATTCTCAGGACTGAACCAGTTTCGAGATATTAATTTTCAAAGTGTCCAACGAAATGCATGGGGTTCCAGTTAACTTTTTGAGGAAACCCGCTGTTTTATGCATTGAAGCCCAAAAGTAACTGGTCTTAGCGCTAAAATAATGCCATAGTATCGACACTGGTAATAGTGCGATCGCAAAAGCGGTAACATGGAAATGGTTTGAGGAGTGGTTCTTTGTATAATTTATTTTTCCTTACGCGGAACCAATGTTCGTTTTTGCGGAAAAGAAAAAAAGCTTGCACTTGCGGCGGAATGCTGAAGAGACAGCAGAGATGATGGGCACCTAGCTAGTCCTGGCTTTTGGGCTAGACTAAGCACTATCAAGTCATCCCCAGCATTTCCCAGAATTTATTTATTATTGATTGATTATCGATTAGCTATTGATTGGCTATTGAGTGTCTATTGCAAGATATTGGCCACGCATTTGGGATAGGCTAAGCACTACCAAGTTATCCGAATTTATTTATTATTGATCCATTATCGATTAGCTATTGATTGGCTGTCGATTGGCTATCGTAAGGTATTGGCTACGTATTTGGGCTAGGCTACGCACTGCCAAGTCATCCCCCGAATTTTTGGGAATTTATTGATTATTGATCGATTATCGACTAGCTATTGATTGGCTATCAATTGCCTATCGATAGGCAATTAGTCATGAAGTTAGGAAATTCGCAGGTGCAAGTTGGAATCAGCTAGCGCAAGACAGGGTTAATTGGAGATCGCAGGGAGAGGCCTTCGTCCTGCAGTGGACATAAATATAGGCTGATGATGATGTTGACAGTCATCTTGCACGTGTCACTTCAGCTTGGCACAGAATGCACTGAACCATGCAATGCATAACGGTCGCGTGTGCTCGAAGGCCTACGTAGGCCCTTCTATGAGCGGGCCCGAGTCTGGCCCGGGCCCGTGGCTTCAAGCCCGAGCCCAGCCCAGGCCCGCGGCCTCAAGCCCGAGCCCGGCCCGGGCCCGCGGCTTTAAGCCCGGGCCCGGCCCGAGCCCGCCGACAAACGCTTCGGACGGCCCGGCCCGGCCCGCGGCCTGGGCCGGGCCCGGGCTTTCGGGCCGGCCCGGGCCCGTGCAGTGCTCTAACGCTGAGCTTGCAAGGTTCATCGTACACCGGGGAAACGCCTCGGTTCGCAGAGTGAAGCACATCAAGGAAACCGGCTCCGTCGTCGTTCTCTTCGACGGAGCAGTCCCCAGCTACATCAGAGTCGGCCAGGCAATAGTTCGGTGCTATCTCTTCAAGAAACAGATTGAGGTGTGCAGCAAGTGCACTCGAGTTGGTCATCGTGCGGACGTCTGCCCCACTCCAGTGGTCAACGTGTGCCACAACCGTGGCGCCAAGGACCCGAAGCAGAAGCACTCGTGCCATGTTAGATGCAAACTCTGCGGCAAGGGCCACCCTACCGGAGACAAAGCCTGCCAACAGAAGTACCAGACCCCTTTTGTCGATCGATAGAGGCGAAAGGAACGAGAGATGGAACGTGCCTTCAACGTGGACCAGCGGGATTTCCCAACGCTCGAGGCCGGGCAGCCTGGGCCGTCTTCTGGCGGCTGGCTGCAGGCTTTCATCATGGGAGGTGAACCCGCGCTTCCCGCCACTGCGAAATGGACCTCCAAGGAAAAGAATCGAGAACCTATTAAAACATCAGCTGGACCCTCTACCCAGGTAAGCGGGGGCACCGTCACCGATAAGGAGTCAGGGGAGCTTCGGAAAGTCAGTAACGAGAACGCAAAACTCAGCTCAGAATTAGCGGAGGTCACAAAGGAAATGGCGGCGTTCAAAACCGCGTTCTCAGCATCGAGACAAGATGGCAACCAAAATGGCACCAACGGTCGCAAGCGCGGAGCTGTAGGTGACGTTCTCGAGGTTTACGTAAGAGACAGCCTTAACCAAATCAAAGAATCCTTGCAGCAGATTTCTTCGACGCTTCAAGAAATCACCAAAGATATAGTAATACTCAAGGTAAAGAGAGAGAGAGAGAGAGAGAGTAGATTTTAATGAAGAGAAGGGAGGAGAGGTCGGCCTGGAGAGCGTGTCTCTAGCCTGCTACTCCTCACTGGGGTAAGGGGAAGTGGAGATACAGAGAGAGGTAGGTGATAGGTGATTATGATATCGTACAATGAGCTACTATTTACACACGTTGTCCAATACGCGGTTGTGCACTTTTCACACACTACACGCAGGAGTAGTGTTGTCCACACAGAATGTCATCCCACAAACACATTTCGCGCACTGCACACTGCACACGGTCGACTCAAGGTAAAGAATCGCTTTATTGATTTCCGCCTAAGGGACCTCAAATGTAGGATGGGTTTCCCGAAGCGTCCGCCGCTCCCGACAGAATTATCGCAGTTAATAACAGACCCCGCCGTTGTGACGGAGCTTGCGCTAAACCAGATACCGCGCCCTCAGAGCGATACGACGGCTCAGCCTTGGGCTGATATTAAATCCTAATCATGGCTGCGGTATCTAACACCTACTTTTGTGTCTGGCAGTGCAACTGCTGCGGATTCAAAAAGAAAAACGGCAGTATTATCTCAATATCTTCGACTGTATGAATCAAAACCTCAGGTAATTCTACTTCAAGAAACGATCCCGCCTGGCAGCACGTTTAGCAGTTACGAGTCTTTTGAACACGTAAAGAACGGTGGCAGAGGAGTCGTTACTCTGGTCAAAAGGGGCATCAGAGTCATTGAACACGAAGGCATAGATACGCGCTCTATTGCCAAATATGTATGTACAGAACTGTTACCGGGTAAGAACATGCGCACAGGATTGCTTATCCTCTACGTATACAGTTCACCAAAGCGATACGACGAGCGCTTCTACGGCCTCATAGGAAAATGCAATTATATGGTTACTGATGCCGGCATACCACTCACGTAGTAGCCGGTGATTTTAACGCACCTCACTCAACGTGGGGTTACGTTAGAGACTCGCCCAAGGGGGTTTCGATATGCAAAGTCATACAGGACTTTAATCTCACGCTACTCACGGACTCTGGTTTCCCCACGTGCGTAGGCAACTCGGTCACGAGACCCTCGACCCCAGACCTCTCTCTGGTCGCCTATGACAGCAAGTCATCATGGCGAAACATGGGGGAAAATCTTGGGTCCGATTATGTTATCACTGGAATGACACTGCATGCTCAATGCAAAACCACCAGAATTCAGCGCATAGTTGATTAGGATCTCTTTAGATCCAGCAGGAGGGACAAAGCCTCTCCCAACGACTATTGCGAGTGGATAGAAACCCTCTTCTACGATGTCTTTGCCTCCACTATAAGAAAACAGAGGCGGAAGAAGATTTCCCAACCATGGACAGTCACTTAGCGCACATGTTTGAAGCTAAAATGGCTCTCATAGAATGGTGGGTAAAGAACAAACTCAGCAGGTCACTAAGGAAACGCATCGCCAAGAGCAATGCAGAAATTGCCTCGTACGCCAAAGTGTTAGAACAGAAACACTCGGTCGAAACGTGCGACAAAGTCGACGGGCAGATGAGGGTGGGCGCCATTGGAACTTTCTCGCACACCTTCTGAAACCCACCGATACCCGCGCCGCCCAGTGATCGGCCATCGAGTCACTTGCTCATCGAGCTCTGACTCTTCGTAGCAAAGATTGGGTCATGAAAGGTCTCGCCGCACTTTATCTACCGCTAGACACCATCTCATCCACGCCACCGCCCGGCTACGCCGGAAGCGATTCCGGCGAGCTGGAGGGCGACATACCGAAATGGGAAGTCATGTCTGCACTTCACAAACTCAATAGCACCTCGGTGCCGGGCGCTGACCGCGTCACGAACCGCCTGCTCAGAAACCTTGACGACAAGTCGGTCACCTTACTGACCCATCTCTTTAGCAAACAATGGAAGAACGGCTCGTATCAGAAGAATGGAAACACACCACCATCATACTGATACCCAAATCTGGTAAGAAGTGCACGACAGAGAATATTAGACCGATCTCAATCAATTACACGTGTGTCGGCAAAACTTTCGAACATGTCATAAACGATATAGGGTCTCTAAGCACATAAAGCGCAACGAACTCTTCCCACCCAACATGGTAGGCTTTCACCCACACTTGTCAAAACAAGACGCCATACTTCTCATGAAATCGCAGGTCATCGATGCCTCCCCCAGAAATCCAAGAGTCATTTTCGCTCTGGATCTAAAAAAAGGCGTTCGATACCATACTTCACGATCACATCCTGGAAGCCATCTCCGAGCTTGGTCTCGGTAGGCGTTTCTTTGACTTCGTTAGGCAGTTCCTGTCAGGGAGAACGGCTACTATCAGGTTAGGGGAGGGGGAATCAGGCAAGTTCCAACTAGGCAACACTAGTATCCCGTAAGGGGCAATGATTTCGCCCCTTCTCTTTAACATCGGTATGACGGCTCTCACTAAAGAGCTCGATGACAACAGAGAGATTGGCTCCGCCATCTATGCCGACGACATCACCGTTTGGTCCCGGGGCGGCTCGGTGGCCCACACTGAGAGTACGTTCCAAGAATAAACTCGCAACCTTCCCTGATTTGATGTGGCTGTGCCCCCGCTTACACGTCTCCACAAGGAAGCATCACGTCAACGAGACGGACTTGTTCCAGTGCATCGCAAGCTCAGACCTTGCGCACCAACTCCGGGCGGTCCAGGGAGCCTGTGAAGCGATAGGGAACCTTCAGTTGCCGACCCCCTCGCGGGCGATGCCCTCGACAGATTCCAAGGAACCATCTTCCCAGGACTCAAAGTCGGTCGGTCGGTCGGTCGGTCGGTCGGTCGGCCGGTTGGTCCGTCCGTCCGTCCGTCCGTCCGTCCGTCCGTCCGTCCGTCCGTCCGTCCGTCCGTCCGTCCGTCCGTCCGTCCGTCCGTCCGTCCGTCCGTCCGTCCGTCCGTCCGTCCGTCCGTCCGTCCGTCCGTCCGTCCGTCCGTCCGTCCGTCCGTCCGTCCGTCCGTCCGTCCGTCCGTCCGTCCGTCCGTCCGTCCGTCCGTCCGTCCGTCCGTCCGTCCGTCCGTCCGTCCGTCCGTCCGTCCGTCCGTCCGTCCGTCCGTCCGTCCGTCCGTCCGTCCGTCCGTCCGTCCGTCCGTCTGTCTGTCTGTCTGTCTGTCTGTCTGTCTGTCTGTCTGTCTGTCTGTCTGTCTGTCTGTCTGTCTGTCTGTCTGTCTGTCTGTCTGTCTGTCTGTCTGTCTGTCTGTCTGTCTGTCTGTCTGTCTGTCTGTCTGTCTGTCTGTCTGTCTGTCTGTCTGTCTGTCTGTCTGTCTGTCTGTCTGTCTGTCTGTCTGTCTGTCTGTCTGTCTGTCTGTCTGTCTGTCTGTCTGTCTGTCTGTCTGTCTGTCTGTCTGTCTGTCTGTCTGTCACGACACGTGGATCTCAGGAATCGAGATCCACGTGTCGTGACAGACAGACAGACCGACAGACCCATCATGGACAAAACAAAGTTTTATCTCTCTCTCTCAGGAATCGAAGCACTGATTTTCTCTCAGCAACTGCAACACTTTCAGTGATGCATTTTTATTCGCCATTGAAAATAAGTAATTAGCTCGGCGGTTTACTTAAGTACATGTTACAGCGAAGCTGTTAGCCTCTAGTTGGCCATAATTTTTTCGTGCCCGCGTGGGCGGCTCTCGCTTACACAAAAATATACGTCGATCCCGCAGACCATGCAAAGAAGCGGGAGGCGCACAGTGTGCTGCTTCCCCAAGAGGCATCACATGACGTCACCAGGTGACAGCATCGCTTTGAAGAACACGTCATCGCGTGACGGCACGTTTGACGTGAAAACGTCATCAGGCAATAACATCACGTGAGGGTACCAATATTCTCGTATTAAATTGCAATACGAAGCTATCATGTCTCCAATTTGTGTGTAAGTCATACTTTATAAGAATTTCCTGACGCAGCCTACTTTGAGAAATTCAATTAGTTCAATAACGCACTTGGCACGACTGCGCAGGCAATATCTGAAGATGACATGTGGCAAAACATCGGCTGCATGCCAGGTTGCATGACTACATTTATAGTTTCCATTGATTTCTCTAGACCTGGTGGTTGGCTTAAGCTTTGGTTGCTGCTTCGGCCCTCAGAAGTGTGTTCTTGACAAGTGTGTTGACCTGCGCACATGTGCGCACAAGGTATCTGTCGTTGAGGCGTGGGCGCTCTGCCCATTGCGTATATCGCAAAGCGTGTGCTGTGCGACCATAATCGACCGTAATCAACATTATGCTGCGACCTTAATCGACTATATGACAGACACTGTCCAAAAACCTGCCCCTCCACCCAGCGGCCGGAGCCACTTTGGGAGACCTGAAACGGCAGCTTGAAAAGGGGCTTTTTCTTTGAGTTCCCGCGTAACAGAACTAAGTTTCCTCGTATATTCGAAATACAATCCGAAGCTATTACGTCTGCAGTTGGTGTGTAAGTCGTACTTTACGAATTCTGTGAAGCAACTTACTTTGAAAAATTGAGTTAGTTCAATAAGGCGCTTGCATTTGGCGGAGGCCTAGAGGAGTGAGCATGTATGCTGCACTTCCGCGCACGTGCGTACGCACGTGACGTCGGTCGCTTGTTGAGGTGCGGCTTGTCTAACGTCGGCAATAGCTTCTCTGTACAACCACTTTCACAGGATGAAATGGAGGCGGATTTTGTTTAAAGCGTTACCTTTTCTTAGCTCGTTCCTCAGTTTTAAGCCGTTGGCGTAGTTTACACTGGTGGGCCGATTCTAAAGATTGTGCAGTCTACAATTCCCATGAGATGTGTCATCGGTTAGGCGACGCTATGTCTGTGAAACTGGATTATTTCCATCGTCATCACGCGGCCATTCATCAAACCATTTCCTTCCTACAGTAGTCGTCATTCAGTTCTCGTCACGCCGTCGTAATCACGTCATCATCGCCATACAGTCGTCGTCATCTCACTGTCGTCTTGGCGGGCACTACTTAAGGTCAAAGTCAGAAAGAGTGAGTTATTGCGCCAGGGCCCAGACGGTTGTTGTTATAGGAGAGTATTTGATGGGAAGATCACGAGTCTTGCCAAGCCCTTCTCTCTGCACTCTCTTCGAGTGTTCTTAGGCCTTGCTGTACAGAGGGGTCCACTGTTAATGGGAACACCGGAGCACGTGGCGTCTGCTCGGCGCCACCGCCGGCCGGCGGCCGCAACGAGTGTCGCGCAGGCGCAGTGACCGCTGTGAGCGGCGCTCTTTCGTCGTCAGCTGCCCCGCTTCGTATCGTCGCGAAGCAAACAGCTCGCGTAATTCGTGTTTGAACGCAGTCACTTTCCTTCCAGTTGCAAGGAAAGTGACTGGATTGATGCATAATAAGATAAATGCCCTTAACATCAGCAGCAATGACCGTGCCGTCTTTTGTTCGCCTTCTCGTTTCATAAAGATTTTTTGCCCACCTCAAAAAATGTTTACTGTGCACGTCGATTCCCATGATTCAACGATAACTCGTGTGATAGCTCTTTATAAATTAATATGCTCGTTAAAGGCGCTTGTGAATTGTTTGTGCAGCCTATGCACTGCAGCGACTCGAATATGCAGTAGTAGAAATGAGATGGGCACTACACACGGAGAAGTATTCTCTAATATAGCTGTGCCACTAAGAGACATACGTAAAAAAATGATCAAATTTGTCTTGTAAGCTGAAATGGCAAAAATATCTGCTTGTTAATATTTGCCTCGTCTAATTTTCTTCAGCTTTGCAATGGCTGGCTATCAATGTGTGGCCATGCACTCACCGACCAACATTAAAAAGGCGTGATCGGCTTGCTTCTCTACTATCCGAAGCGCGGCAGCAGACTGGTAGCAGACGACAAAAGAGCACCGCACACAGCGCTCACTGCGCCTGCGCGAAACTTGGTGCAGCCACCGGCCGGTGGTGGAGCCGAGCAGACGCCGCGCGCTCCGGTGTTCCCTTTAACAGTGGACCCCTCTGTACATTTCTGGGCTTTAATGCGACGAATACGAAATGACTCACAGCCCTTCCCCAAAAAGAGGCCCTATTTGTATGGTCCGAACACTGCGAACGGTGTTACGCCGAACTCGTAGAAATTATTTCTTCAGATCCTGTCCTGACACTCCCAGACTTTAACCTGTCATTTGAACTGTACACACTGACACTTATCGTCGGTACAGGAGCCGTTCTTTATCAAAGGCATGTCAACAAGCGTGTTGCGAAACAACTACAAGGGATAGGATATTTTGCTGACACATTTATGCAGGCCCCAGTAAACTACGCTACTACAAAAAAGAACGCATTGGCTGTTGTTATGGCTCTCAAGTATTTAAAAACTATCTGGAAGGAAGACGCTTGAAATTATTTACGGATAATCAAGCCCTGACTTACCTCTTGCATCTCACACAGCCAAAAAGTGGCAAGATGGGTGAGTGAAATTCAACAGTACACCTTCGAGGTAGCGCATCGACCAGGACAAACGCGCCAGGACGCAGATGCTTTTTCTAGACTGCTTGTATCACGACAAGCTATTGATGAGTGAATATGGTGAAATTGGGGAAAGAACGCAAGACCTGAAGAAAAAACAGCAACGTAGAAGTGCCCTAAACAGCGATACCGGTCATACTACGATCCTATCACGACAGTCCGGAGTCGGAAGGCGATGATGGATTCACTAAAACGTACAGAAAGTCGTCACCAAGGTTCACGGGCAAAGGCATGAAGGAACATGTCGCTAATTAAAAAAAAACACGTGTGACAGCTGCTAACGTTGCTAAGCTTATTTCAGGTCGCGTGGAAACAAAATAGTCACGCGAACATGTTCGAATCTACCCTTCGAAATTTATTATTCGCCCTATGTTTAGTAAACATATAATAAGAAGCCAACAAACATAGACACCACGGACAACATAGGGGAAATTGCTTGTACTTGAAATAAAGAAATGATAAACTATAGGAAATTAAACTGGATGAAAGAAAAACAACTTGCCGCAGGTGGGGAACGATCCCGATATATAGACACCACGTGACCGGCTTCACACACTTTTCTTTCCCTTTGACACTCGTACTGCTCACGCATTAATAACAATACCATGCTCAGCCCTGCAAATCATTTTCCAAGACACCGTGAAAGCAGTAACCTATAACTGCAGAACATTTGCATGATTCATAAGAACCATTCTCTATTAATCCAAGACGGCTTCAAATAACGTAGAAATAACTGGACGTGAGTATGCTTCAAGATTTTATCGCCACCACGGCGGGTCGGAACCTAACTTACGCTCGTCGTAACGGCAATGCGCCTCCAATGCGCATTTTGCGTGGGAATGCACGCGGAATGTGGAAGTGCTCAGGCCTGTCAGCTCCAGGCATCGTACGTGCAGCAAGTTGCGCGCGCTAACAAAATTATCTGTAACAATGTTGGGTGCCCCGGTGATACTGCATGTTTAACTACAGACCGCGCAAGGGGTATTGGCAGCGCACAAGAGGGAACACAGCTTACTCTTTTGTGATCGATCTATGTATCCATCTGTCTATCTATATATCTATCTATCTATCTATCCATCCCCTGTGACCCCCTTCACGGTGCTCCTGGTCTTTCATCAATTGCACTGTCAAGGCTACGGCAGAGCGGGGGGAGGGGGGGGGGGGAACGCAACAACGCTCCGCCTACTAAAAGTCACCGTTGCGTGCACTTCAAATTTGATTATGGATGTTCACATAGCCTCCTGAAACCCGAACACATCTATCGGACACAATCGCTCTTCAGGTGGTTTATATTGTCTACCGTTATGCGGACACTATAATACATGTATATTGTCTACTGTTATCTTACAACTTACAAACAAGTTTTAAGTTCTAAATACTACGGTTAGAGGCCAAAAGCTGCGTCTCCATTTACGTGAAAAATCCATCATATCCCCATGTTCACTATGGTAGAATCTGCATTTAATAGTTCAAACAAAGAGAATAAGATGGAACTACGTCCATTGCCATGTTGCTGCTGCGTCCGGTATTTTCACCCAATCTCAGTGAGTTCGAAACACACCTCAAGATTGCTTTCGGCCGTCTGGGTCGACACAGAGGTCTAGATCAACTGAGTGTCAAAGTTCTCGAAAGTGGATGAAAAGAATATGAGTAAACCACTTCTTTACAGTAGCGCCGTACTTTAGACCCAGAATGAATATTTTGCATAATCACTTCCGTATGAATTTCGAATATAAATTTGAAATCAATGTGCAATGTATTGTACAAGGCGTGTGAGGAGGATATACACCACTACTTCCGGCTTTGGCGCTTACGAGGCGCCTAACTCAGAGGCTTCACTTAGCCTTTGAGTTCACGGTGTCGCATCCTTTTGCTTTACTACAGTGTACCAGGTAGCTACGCGCGGCAATTCTCGCACCCAGTGACAGGAGTAGCACATTTTCTTTCAGACATATCTCTACAAAAATCACACAGTTTCAGAGAGTCGAACAAAATTAATCTTCATGTTCTCTCGTGCAAGTACGTCGGCATAGCGCACGTCGGGAAATTGATGGATGCCGCACAGAGAACTCACGTTGAAAGGATTTCTAACGTAACGAGCTTACACAATGATGGCGACACACCTCGAGAGTGCGCAACTCGGAAAGCTGACGGCCTGTTCATCACATGTTGGCGCTCAGGCCTTGAGTCACGTCACCCACAGGTACCAATCGGAGCACTCAGCTGTATTCAGCCAGCCACAAGATACCGCCAGATACGACGGCAGCCACCCCGTGACGTCTGTGCTATCTACGCTAAGATGCAGACGCACCTACATGCAACTGTAGTGGCTTCCACTGTAACTTTACCAGCTTGCAACTGTACCAGGTTTGTTCTGAACCAGCTTGACGAACAGATACTATCCACATCGAGATTGCGCATTTTGCACAATACATCAATACGAAGTTCAGTCTTCCAAGGCGGCTAGCCAAGAGTAGCCAGGAGTGAACGCGTGCTGGAAAGCTAACGTCTGGTCTGACCTTAAGCTTCCCATAATTCGAGGCTAGTTGAGTGTTCAAAACTAACAGGAATTAGCGAGACCGGATGGCTGCGACAATCATAAGCAGTTTGGCCGAACGTTAGCAGATGATAGTCGACGATAGTAGTACTTCGGGAAGGACACAAATCCCATCGAAATATGAAACGCAAATTTTCGCGTACTTAGCCTATTTATTAGACTGCGTCAATAAACATGCACAGTAAAAGTAGGAAGAAGCAAACTGATACAAACATCCTTCTTGATTGATGTCCGCTATTGCCGAATGGCAGCCGGGTATGGGATTTTGCATTATGACGAAATGTAGCAGCCCGAAAAGACTGAGGAATATGCTGCAGCGGAAATGAGAATGCTTGAGAAAAAGGCGACTTTGCGCTCCGTTTGCGAGCTCCACGCAATGCGCAGGACTGATAAATTCGGCTGAGAAGCTTTCAGAAGCGTATCTATCCGTGGACTGTGTTTTCAAGCGAAAGCTTCATTACGCTACCTCGGGGAGCCGTCGGTGACTCAACAGTTTTCCACTTCAGAGCTAGAGGTCAAACCACAAGAGAGCATTAAGGCGCGTTTATAGTCCGACTTTATCGGCACGCGGGCAAGTGTCATCAGACTCCCGGCACGTCGGAGCGCATTGGCCGTGCGTCCGGTTACGTTGGCGGCGCCAGTACGTCGAACCATCTGTCGAACTATAGCCGCTGTTGTTCTCGCCTACGTGACATAACGTGTGCGCGCGTTCACGCTACGACGGACTATATTTAGGCCTTTACGGAGTCCTGAAAGGAGACATTCCCACCGTTGCCCGAGTAGAGTTGGGCCCGGCTGCGAGTTGCAACCAAGTCTCACTACTTTACTGATCACCGCAGTGTCTTCATAGGCATAAACATGATGAATAAACACTGTATTCATTGCAAGCATGTCTGTATATCATTGCGGAACCACACCTCGGCCACTGCTCGACAATGGGCCTAGCCAGGGCAAGGAAGCTTTCGCTATCAACCAGGGTTAACCAAAGCTAAACCACACCAATTTTTTTTCACCAAGCCCGAGGGGTGATTCAGGACCACTTTAAGGTAGTTTAGGCCGTATTGTTCTTGGCATTACATTACAATGTACCTAGTTAGTTGGTAACAACTTTATTGATAGTCCTGCAGAGCTGTTTCCGACTAGGCCTTAGGTCTCCCACGTGGGGACGTCGAGGTGTTGCCTCGCCTGCTGGACGGCCCAGAGTTGATCGCCGAGGCTGGGGCTGCGCAAGCAGCGGCCCACCGCGGAGGAAGGGTTCCGGAGTTAGCACCGTGCGGGTTTTCGTTACAGTCCCAGAGCATGTGAATTAAAGTGGCTATCTCAGTGTGGCAGACCTTGCATATATTTGTAGGGTATGTACCGGGGTAGAGCCTGTGGTATTGTGCCGGGTTAGGGTACGTTAGCGTCTGCAGTTGTCTGAAGGCCACCGCCTGCGCCCTGTCCAGCTTGTCGCTTAGCGGATGGAAGGTTCGGCAGTCGCCTCTGGAATTTTTTCGTTACTGTCTTTGGCGGCAATCCACCGCATTGGGAGTGCAGCACTTATTGCAGTGTGTCGCAATATCTGGTTTACTGCGTGAATGTCGGCAGCGTAGTGTGATTGCCACTTGTATGTGTATTTGTCACCACAGTAGTGGCTGTCACGTTCGGGTTGAATAGAAAATGTGGTTCAATACCAGGAATTAGGGACATTTCGTACAGTTTCCTTTTTTCGCCACCACGTGGCGTATCGACCTTAAAGAATTCGAAATTCCCGCTATGACGTAGGCTATGACGCACAACTAAAGAAAACGCAATAAAAAGAAACACACCCTGAAGCTGTGGCTTCACCTCGGTGCTTGGAAACGAGCGCGCTTGTGTATCAGCGTTATCTCGAAGACGGCCAGCTACTTGCTCTACTGAGAATGAATCGACGGTTTTGCTAGACACTTCGCCAGAAAGCTCGTCCGCATTCTGGAGAGATGTCTGATCGAGATAACGGCTCCCGCGAAGCTTCCGATGAATATATGTTTTTTTTCCTTGAGCAGACTTTTTATTTGTACACCACTGTGGCCACGGTCTTGCGTATACGTCAGGGTTCTGTTTCATGGGTTTCCTATAAAACTGGCGTGATCCATTGTTTAGGAGGAAGCTTTAGCTCGGGCCTATCTTCGATGCCGGATTATCAAATACATGTAAAATGCAGGAATCCCTTTCGGCAATCACTACACTTCAACTTTTTTTTTCTAAATTCATCATAACTCATCAAATTTGGTGCATTGGTTGCTCTGAGAAACTACTTCCGATTTCCCATGTATTTCGATAGGAGCCCCCAAGCTCAATGTCCCCCCTAAGTTCGAGCTTGAATAAAATACTTGTTGGCAAGATACGTTTGTAAACGTGTGTTCGTGAGCTAATGAGCTAGAGCACTGGCTTACTGAGCTCAACGGCAGAGGATATGTTTACAAAGCGTCTTGGGAAGGAATAGGAGAAAAGAAAGGGAGCAGGCTGGCATGTTATTCAGAAGCGTGTCTGGTTGGCTAAAAATGACTAAATGCGTTGGTCGTCATACCACCTTCCGTTCCATCAGCATAATTTCTATTTCATTCCGCTAGTATTGTGCTATTATTGTCAGTCAATCGAGATTAGAACACCGGTGTCATGGCATTGTATTCCGTCGCAATTATTTATCGCCGTCACTTCAGAATCCTCTCATCGTCGTCATGCAGTCGTCCTTATATACCCTCGTCGTTCTATCGACATCATTCCTACCTCGTAATTCCATCGTCGTCACTGCATGCACCGTCGGCCTGCGGTCCTTGTTCTACCATCGTGAGGTAACATTGGCGAGCGATGGTCATAACAAATCGGGTCAATCAAGGAGACAGTGTATGGCCGCATATAGCCGAATCACTTGAAAATGAGGAGAAACACTATGGATTCTAAACAAAGATGTCTTAGCTAACACGGTGTGTCGCTTCTTGTTCGCTAGATTGTGTAAATGGTAATCGCATTAACTTCGATAATCATCTTAACATGGGTTCTGCAGGAATTCTTTCGTCTTCGCGACACTAACGAACTCTTGTCCACATTGTTCCCAGCCTATTAACACCTCGAATTCCTAGAGGTGATCGTGCTCAGGCATGTGACGGACGACCCGAAGTTTGATGGAGGTAGCGGTATGATTTCGACAGCGGCGCCGCCAATCGACTAGGGGAAACACATTTGGGTGGGTGGGAATAGCGGCGAAAGGCACACTTCATGAGTTGCTAGACATCACAGATTTGAATCAACCTGACAAAGAGTTAGAAATATATATGCATTGCAGTCGCGCTAAAGAAATTGAAAATTATTGGATTGGTGCGAGACTCGCTGCAAAAACATTCATTAGACTGTGTCAGGTATCCGAGCTATCCTTAACGGGAATTAATGAGATGAGTTTCGATAGAGCTCGTTAGATTTTTCAAGAGCGGAAGACGTGCCTAGGGGCAGAGTGGACTGCAATATTTTGTTGCTGCACAAAAATATCTAGATTTTCGGAGTGATCATTTTAACGGAAAAACAAAAATTAAAGAAGTTTTCAAGAAGTACTTAGAGTACATTGATAAAATTGTAGCAAACAAATTCTGAAAAGTTAATTTGCAACTTTTTTGTGTCCTAAGGCACAGGGCAACTTACTACTGGTTTCCATTAATTTTGTTCGTTATATTTTCAAGCGAGTTGAATATTCTGCCGTAGGTTAATTCACAATTAGCCCAACTAATTAAACTGAGACTTTCAAGTGTATATTGTTCTTGGACAAATGCTTTAAGACTACGCGGATGCTGCAAAATTTATCAACATTGCTGAGGGGAATATGAAAAACAAAATAGAAATGCAAAGCACTTTATTGCCTCGTAAATTTTTATTTTGAATGCTATTTCCACTCGTTAAGTGGCGCGACCCTCGTGTTCGCAGCCTTGTATATGTTTTTGTAGCACTAGGTGCGTTATCTGCGAATTTACGTGTATAAGCAAGCAGATCATACTTTAATCTGGCGGAGAAAAAAAAAACAAGGGAAGCCTACGTTGTAGATGCACTGTACTGAAACACAATTAGACAGAGTCTAAATTTGCATATATTTCTAAACAAGGGTGCCTAAATTGTCGATTGAAAAATTGACATCATTATAATGAAACCGAATAAAGCAATAAAGATGGCATGTTCCGCGTGAAAATATGATGAGCTTTAGCCTTGTGGGTCAACAATTTCTGTTTAATGAAAAAAAAAGGTTCTAGTGGCCGTGTATTATCGTATTTCTGAAAACCAGTAACCAGCGTATCTAAATTTACATTCGCGCCAAAATTAGTGGCTCGAGTTCTATCACTGTAGGTACATTCGAATGACTATATGAGATTAAAAAGTGAGATTAAATGGAGGGTGGCGGCGTGTATGGTAGTGTTCACCTATGCCTTTGCTATAGTATGTTGCCGCACACTTTAAAGCACGAGCATGGTGATCAACCGATGTGCTTTTTTACATTGTACGTCACCCCTAAATGTAAGCCGGGGTTCTCCTACTCCCTGTGGTTGTTGCCAGCCTGATCCCTCCCCATTTTCCTAACTGTCCATTGCATGGTTTGTTTTCATACCAAATATTCACATAATAATCTGTGGGTGTTCGGCTAGTAATGAAATGTTTATGTATCTCGCAGTTAAATTATCAAGTAACCATAACGAAGGGATGCAGGGCAAAAACTTGCTATGATGCAGCTTGAAGACCGCCCGGCGGCCGTTGATCACATGACAGTATCTTCACAATAATCGAGAACGCGAGCTAGCTTCGTAAAGGCGAAAGGGCTAATGGGTGGAACAGAACCGCGCCGGCCAAAGAATGGTACTTTCGGGCTCGGGCCAGGCCCGGACCTAAAAAACCGGCCCGTGCAGTGCTCTACTTCAGATAGACTGAGCAGCAGATTCCCATACTGTCACGTTGTAGTGACGCTGAAGTAAACAGTCGTAAAACTGTGTATGACGAAACTGATTCTTTATTGGGCGAACATGTGCCCACAAAAGCAAGCTACACTCAAAGCACAACGAAAGCGGTGAACACAGTCGGCGATCGTCGAAATCTGATCAGCGGCGAAACGCGTCGGCTTTTATACAACAGTCATCGAAGGCCCCAGAATAACCCCTGGTACCTAAAGTCTTATATAGGGACTTTACTGGTACCCGCATCTCTTCCAGAAAGATCTAGATAATTCGCGTCTCTCATAAAATCAGATTACATGAGCGTCGGTGACAAAAGACAACGGATAGAAGCATCGATAACGTTCGAGAAACTTCCCATAGATGCAGGCGCGTCCTGTGCCTAGCGATAACGTTTAACATCTTTAGCCGGTGAAAAGCGGTCACCGGTGAAAGATAAACATGTATACGTGTCAATATGATTATGAAAGATTGAGTAAAACAATTTAAGACGTAACCTGCTTCCCTGTTCAAGCAAAAGGATCCAGTCAAGTTATTTTTTCCTCTTACACTTAGAAAGTGGTTGTATATCCCCAGGTCGAACAGTGTCGCGACGAATTGGACTTTTTCTAGAGCACTAATATGCAAAAAATTTATTGTTGGGCTTTGCGTACCAAAACCACAATCTGATTATGAGGCACGCCATGGTGGGGGACTCCGGATTACTTTAGGCCACCTGGGGTTCTTTAACGTTCACCCAATGCTGCATTGATATGCACATCAGAAACTGCATTCAACACAGGGCATGCCTACACCAACATTGGTAAAATTTGTTTTTTACGCTGCTCTTTTACGTTAATACTTATGTGTTTTAAACTTTGTTGCAAGTGAAGGGCATGCCCGGCATTTCTAACGACGGTATTGAGATGTTATGACCAAGAGCCATTCTCTGACAGCATAAGACCTAAATATTTCACAGGTGAATTATTTTTTTATTTCAACTGGCCACTTAACAAATACTTATATCTGATTTTGTAACATTTTTTGTAGTGAAGCTAATGTCTACATAATTATTTATGTTTAGGGCCATGCTATTAGTGACACACTATTTTTATACGCGCTTCGAGTCGGCCGCCAATAAAAACAATGACTCATTAGATGCCCTTGCATACAGTACACAATCATCCACAAAAATTGTATCCCGGTTCAATAATATCACACATATTGCTAATAAAAAACCTTGCACTCGGCCGCGCAACGCTTGAAACAGCGAAGCTGTGTGATCGTAGCCCAGCATTTTCCGGAAGTGCGCGCGAACTTTTCATCTTATTACTCATGTAGACGATAATTTCTTTTCGCGTGTCTCGGACTTACGGCCGACACTGCGCGTTGCACAGCGCAGATTGCAACACCGACACCGCGTTCCAGGAGACCCGCTTCGTGAGTGCGTTGCTCTCTCTCTCTCTCGCTCTCATAGCATGCAAAACCTCTTCACCTCGCAGAGCACGAGCGTACAAACGCGCCAGCTGTGGAGGAATACGACGACGCTCGAACGCAATCATATGGTTCGCATAAATGCATGTTCTGGCAGCGTGGCTGTATAGCCTAGTGGTTCCGAGGCTCGCTTTGGGACCGGAGGTACGCGGCCTCAAAACCCACATCTGCAAGAAAGTTTATTAATTTCTTTTGTTTTTGGTAGTTTCTTGATACGCACCACAAATTACGGCTGGCTTAAACAGCTTCGCTGTTAAAAAAAAGTGGTCGCAGTTTCACCTGAAGGGCGAAGCATCAATTGCGATAGCAAACTTTTAGAGAGCTATACGGAGTAATGATAGCAGCTTTATCAGCTGTATAAACTTGGACATGAGCAGCATCGGCAACACGCAGAACTGTTGTCGACGCCATCGGCGTTTTGCCCGCGTTCGTTCAAAATGCGTGCGGCGTTGGTGACTGTTGCCGGAGCCTGTGATATAAATAGGCACTTGGTGCCGCAGCTAAACGTCGCCTCCCTTCCCTCTCCCTCCCCCACGGCTTCTCGCGCGTCGGAAGAAGGTGCGTTTGCTCTACATATATGGTGATTGTAAAGGAGAAAAGAGACGCCTACTTCTGCAGCCTTTAGGCGATCACGGCGCAGAACGCGCGTTTGTTCTCCGCCGTGCGTTCACTCCCCGTGAAAGACGCGCCCCTCGCGCCCTTTCACTCGCACATACAGCGTTCGGCGCGCTGAGCCGTGCTCCCTCAAGGGCTGCAGAAGATAGCGCCAACCTTTCCCTTTCCCTCAAGAACCACTTACCACCACCGGCGACGATTTCTTCTCCAAATGACGTCATAGGGAACCTCACGGCGACGGCGACGGCGACGCCGACGGCAGAAATCTGCTTTTCAGTGTCCATATAATTGCTATCGCAATAAAAAAAGAAATTCGGCAGAGACATTTCAAACTGCTTACGTGTGGCTATGCGAAAGCGATATATTCCCTTTGGTGCAGTTTGTACGGAACGGCGTTTCAGGAACTAGTTCCTTTTGGGAGGAACGGAGGAATGCCACCATTCCTTTAAGGCTCGGTGGAACTGTAACGGTAACTCGTTATTTTTACAAAGGGACGGCAGAGGGAACGGCGTTCCTTCTGTAAACGTTCCACGGCACTAGACAGGCGCACGAACGCACGCACGTATGCAGCACATCATGCAAGGCGCAAAGAACTACCGCTTGTCTGTCACGTGACTAAAGTGCATTTTTTTTTTCGCGAGTTCTGCATTATATTTTTTTAATGACTAGGCTTCAAGATTGCCACGTGACGCTCCCTTCTGTAGTTTCTTTCCGCCATGGCGGCCTGTCGGACACTAACATCGACATGTAACTCTTGCCGAGTTCAAACAAGGGTCTTTACTTAAATTAAGAACATCTATTCTGGACGTTTCTTTTTCCGCTCATACTGCAATATTGGATCAGTATTCATTAAACGCCTAAGTATTGTTCCTTTCGATGCGGTTTCTTGTGCAGACATTCAATTATATCCTCCTGAGGCCCCTTGTACAATACATTGCACATTGTCTTCCACTTTTGTTTTCGAAATTCACTCGGAAGTGAATACGCAAAATATTCACTCTGGGTGTGAAGAACGGTGCATGTGTAACTACTGTAAAGAAGTGGTTTACTCATATTCTTGTCATCCGCTTTCGAGAAATTTGACAATAAATTGGTCTAGACCTCTGTGTCGTCCCACACGGCCGAAAGACTTCGAGGCGTATTTCGAAGTCATCGAGATTTCGTGAAAATAGTGGACGAGGCAGCAATATGGCAATGTACTACACGTAGTTCCATCTTCATCTCAGCGTTCAAACAATGAAATGCAGTTTTTACCACAGCTTACATTAGGAGATGATGGAGATAGTCATTTTTTTCACGTACATGGAGGCGGAGCTTTTGGCATCTTTCCGTGGTATTATAGCGCCCACCGACGCCGCAACACGGGGCCCTAAGGTCGGCGCTCTCAGCCGGTGCCTTAGCGCCGGCTGTCAAAGAAGTGAAAAATTAAGAAGCACAGCGCGTGCTCGAGGCGCAAGCTCGGCACGCGCAGTGTCGTTCTAGAAGCTAGCCACGCTGGTCGTCGCAGCCGCCGCTCGGCTCACCACCTTCGCCATTTTGAGTAGGGACGACGGCACGGCTCGTACGGCCGCTGTCTCGTCTTCCTACAGTGGTGCTACACTACTGAAATTTAAAAAATTGTTTTTCACGTTCATGACATAACAGTAGGCAATAAAAACTACCGTGAAGAGCGATTATGTCCCGTTGTTGTGTCCGGGTCTCAGGAGGCTATTGGTGCATGCGAGTAACTTTCTATTTGCAGATCTGAAGCGCAGTATCCTGACTGCGCATTTGAAGACCGAAGTGGAAAGCGCCGTATGTGTTGCACTTGTAATAGACGAGCACCAAAGTGGCAGTTAAACATGTCTGGAGTATGTCCGGTGCTGCTTGAAAAAAATTCGTCTAGGAGCGTTGCTTTGGATTGTTTTTATCTCCAGATAATGTGCCGCCGGCAATGTTCAAATTCTTATAATATACTTAGTTTGATGTGAGATTTAAATTGCACACTTAATTTCGTCGCAAGATTATCCGACACCACATTTTAATTTTTAAAAATCAAAGGTAACGTTAATGTAACGACACGTTACAATGTTAGAAATGTAACTGGAACGCGTTCCATTCGCATTAATGGAACTTGTAACGGAAATTCGTTCCAAGATTGGGAAGGAACGACGAACGAGCTTTCGTTCCTGTTTTAGAGGAACGTGTACAACGCTGCTTTGGTGAAATGTTTTTTCCGCACGTTCCGCCTCCGTGCAAGTTCACCCCGGCGTACTAACGGCGCTTCGGCGAGGCCCAATGAAAACGTGCTAAACGTCTGAACGCACTTGCTTGCCCACGAGTTCGTAACTCGAAGGAGCGCTCCGCGGCGTTCAATTGGACATAAATACAAGGGGTCAGGCAAGGAGACATCCGAAAGGCGAAGCACCAATGGCGATAGCAACTTAGTAGAGAGCTATACGGAGTAAGTATAGTAGTTTTATCAGCTGTATAAACTTGGAGATGCAGCAGCACCCGCAACGCGCAGTACTGTTATCGACGCCGTCGCCGTTTTGCCCGCGTTCGCACCGAACGCGCGCGGCGTTGGTGACTGTTGCCAGGGTCTCTGGGGGCGGCTCGGAGGTTTTCGACGAGATCAGAACGGGAAACTCGTCGAGCAGCGTCGGAAGTCTTTACCACCTTCTCGTCTCGCAAAGTTTTTATATAAATACACATTTGGTGCCACAGCTAAAGGGTCTAGTTTGCAGAGGAGAAGTGGAGAGGGCGTGGAACTTGGCCTTCTTTTTAGGCCGCGCGGCAGCACAGGCTGTCGCGTGGAGGGCACCTTGCTCCTTCAATCGCCCGTCAATTTGGCGAGCAAATTCGTCTAGACGGCTAGTGAGGTTGGAGAATTGTTGGGTGAAGGCTTGGATGGCCGTCTGCACCACGGCCTGAATTTTGGCCTCCACGAGTTGTTCGAATTGTGGGGATAGGGCCGGGGTTGCCGCGGCCGATGTTGGTGTGGCCGAGGAGGTAGTGGGAGTTGCAGCCCTCTTCTTGGCCGGCTGACCGCGAGTAGGAGGAGAAGGTAGTAGGGTAGGGAGTTTATGAGCGGCCGAGATCATTGTCGCCGGGGTAGGGGTGAGGACCTGCAGGAAGGCATGCAGCTGCGACTGAAGGCGTTGGTTGGTGTTGTGGAGGGAGGCGAGCTGTGCGCGGACATGCAACATTTTCTAGAGGGGGTTGGCGGAGTCCTGGCAAACTACGTCTGCCCAGCTCACCTCAGTGGTGTGGCGGCCGGGTTCCTGTGCAGGTGGTTTTCGGGGGACTGGAAGTGGGGGTTGCCTGAGTCCGGTCCAGGAGTGGGATCAGGCCATAGGCTTGGTACGGTTGGAGGGCTGTTTCAGGAGATGGCTACGGTTTCAGGCTGTTTCAGATGTAGCACCTATATAGTACAGAGGAGTAGTAGAGGTGCTTGGGCACCCAGTCTTGTTCGAAAAGTCTTGTTCGAGGTAGTGGTGTCGGCGTTGTGGGTCGGGAGTGTTGATGAGGACGACGTGTTGGAGGGTGTTGATGATTACGGCGTCTGGCTTGGCCTCTTGGTGTCCGAGGCGGGCTGCTTGAAGAATCCCATCGCGAAGCGCAACGCCGTTCACGGTCCGAAGGTTGAGGTCGCCACGGGGACGGAGGATGATTTTATGATCGTTGATGGGTAGCTTGGGGTGGCGTAGGGCAGAGTTGGGGCGGCCGGGGCCGGCTCCTCGCCAGAGCTTGAGGCGTAGATGGCTGCATACATTTCTCGGCAGCGACGGAATTCGGAGTAGCAGTGGAGCGCGAGTTGCGAGTCGAGCTAGGATGAGTTGGCTAGGATGAGTTTATCCGGTCGTAGGGGACAAAGTCTGGTCTCCTCCGCGCCCCGCAGGCCTGGTTTCGATTCCCGTCCACATCAAAATTTACCGATTTTTCTTTTCAAAGGGATTAGTTTACTTTGTTTACATGAACCTGGCTGCTAAATTTGTCATCAATTCGACCATTTTTACGCGTTTTTAGTCTTTGCCGTCGGCCATTTTTGGTAGCGTCATTCGGTCACGCCGCCGACTACAACTACGGGTTTTCGCGTAATGGGGCATATAATGCTTTCGCATTTAAAAAGTGGAAAGGAATCGGCCCCAACATGGAGCCTTGCGGCACACCAGACGTAGCAGCAACATCATCTGAGCAACTCCTATTCAAAACAACTCTTCGACTTATACCTGTGTCACACAGGTACATTTGGAAGGCCTTCCAGTCGACGGGCTTCGAAACGCCACAACTCTATCCACTCGAAGGAGTTGTCGCGCTGCTACACGGCACTTTTGAAAGGCCGTTGAGTGGTTCAGGCGTTTCTCGCAAAATTGTGTGGCACTGCGGATCTTTATTTTCGTTTTCATGTAACTAAAAGTTAAAGAACATTAAAACCACTTAAAAACGCTATTATTTATTTTATGTTGCGAAATGGCGGTGATATGACGGAATCCATCAACACATGGAGTAGAGGGAGAGTGTACTAGACAACATGGAAGAAGGAATGAACACAAGCACGTCGCTGTTGTCGAGAGTATGTGCAGTTCGCAAATATGAAGTGGCGAAAATAGTTTATTGAATAATTAATAACACTTATGTATAGTATTTTTAGAGAATTTTGGTTGGATTTGTTCTTTCTAACCGTGAGTACGAGCACACTGTGAAGGAGACGGCATGTTCGCGCTGTTTCCGCTTCCGTTGCTCAAAGGCAATCCAGATTTCAATAGAGTTGTAGGGTGCTCCGTTGACTCGATAGACTATTGACTCGGCGGCCTTCGAAACTGCACGTGCAGCAGCTCGAACTTGACCTTTGAGTCAACTGACTATCGGTTGGAAGGCCTTCCAAACGCCCGTGTGACACGGGTATTACTTACTTAACAACATGGAGTTACAGCCTGTATATTCATAAAAGTATTCACGTGTTCATAGTACCGCTAATCTTACCTGACATATCGACATTAGTAACACTGCGGATCGAACGTTGGGTTATTGGCTCCTGTACACTTATAATGCCACCATCCTCTCTCATGCTACTATAGAAAACACTAATAGGAACAAAATTTGAGTATACATCCAATGTGTGAAATTCCATTGTATTTATTACCTAATTAGAACTCAAATTTACTCCACTCGTTTTATATGTTCAACTTATGATCGAATAGCTACTCTAACCCCAAATAAAGCTAAAGTTGAATTTGTAACCCGTAAACTGATACAGTCGAACCCGGATATATCGAATCTGAAGCGGATCACAAGAAGTTCGTTATATAGGTAATTCGGTATATAAAATAATAGGCCCTCAGGTAAGCGGCGGCTTACCGGTTAGTGCATCTGAGAGCCGCTAACTTACTGGACGCAACATGGGGGAAAAAAGCAAGCACACTTTATTTACCCGCAAAAAAAAATGCTGGTTCACTTTCAACTTCATTGAAAAGTCCAAGCTGATTCTTTCTTTACACTTGTAGCGGCCATCGCTTGCGGAAAATAAACTCGTGAATAGGCACTCAACCCACACTACGACGCTTCAAAATCGGATAGAAGGAATGATGACGTCCGAGGTAGCATGAGGGCTAGCTGAACAGCCTGACGGGGCTCAACTGACTGCACTATCTCTTCTCCACCTCCAGGTGCCAGAATACCTCAAAGTGTACAAAGGGTGCACTATGAGGTCTTCTGCGTGGCGCCGCGCTCGATATATCGAATGTGCTGGTGAACGAGCGTTCTTTATACGCGTGCACCAGCCCGATACATTTGCATGGAATTTTCAAGGGGATTTTACAGCTGTTCGACATACATAATAATTCGTTATAAGTTGGCTTGATATATCCGCGTACGACTGTATCTCCGTCACCATATATATGGCATCGTATTTATCAGCTGTAGAAAATACGTATCAGATTTAGTCACATTAACTTCCTTCAGCTCTTTCTGGCCTCACACAGCCCTTGAATGGTATCGCCTCCCCAAAGAAATCATAAAGAGTACAAATAAACGCAAGTTTCATGCAACATCAACTACCGTACGTTGTGCAATCTGAATTTGTTAATTAATTACTATGTTCCTTTTAAATTCTTTGTAAGGTCAGGTAATATGGTATAATTGTAAAGCTGCCTTCGTCGTGCGCACTGAACTTTTTTCCACGTACCACCAGCTAAAATTACATGATTAGAAACTTACTTTTTAATCATTGCATTATTTGTTTAGCCTGCTCAACCCACTTCCTTCTGTAATGCCTTCGAGTGCTGACGGCGCAAATAAATAAATTATTAAACTGTAAAAAATATTTCTTGGATGAGAGGTGGTCACCTCCGGCAATGTTTCATCATCATCATCAGACTATATTTACGTCCATGGCAGGACGAAGGCCTCGCCCAGCGATCTCCAATGACCCCTATCCGGCGATGTATAAAATATGCGCATTATTTAAAGCTACATAGTTTAACACTACGTAGCTAAACTCAGTTATTCTTCTGAAATAACTAGTCAGTTGTTCCTCTTAGCCGCTTATTTTGTCTGTGCATGAAAGTCTCTCGTTTTATTTGCTCAAATGACAACCTAATTAACAAGCTTTTGAAACTTATATTGCTTTGGTAAATAAGTTGCTATGTGTTTTTAGACTCACGCGCTAAAAAAAAAACGTACATTGCTTTATAAATGCAGTGAATGAAATTGCTGCGAAAAGACAAAGCCGTGTAATATATTTGAGCTTTTCATTACATGCCTATAGCCAGGAAGATTATGCAACCAAATGATTGTGTATTATTACATTCTCAAATTCATACGGCATTTCCCCTATGTGGAGAAGCCAGTTTAACTTTTAAATGATTCACAATTCGAATTTCTGATGTTTCGACCATATATTTGATAGATAGAAATGTGCATGACCAATAGGAACATATGTTGGAGGCAAAAATTTTTAGCAAATTTTGCAAAATAATCTGTGTTTACCAACTGAACAGCATATTTCTACCCTGGAACAGATAGGAAATTGAAATGAATCACATGCATAAAAGTTTGCAGTGCGAGTATTATGAAGTACAGTTTCAGTTTTATTTCTTTCAATTTATGATATATGATAGTTGATGTGATGACTTCAATTTGCTGTTTTATGTTTAGGCTACTGACACTGCACAAACTATATTTTTTGTCATAACACGGAATACAGGCCCAGAGTGCGGCTCATAAACACATCGGGATAATGAGGTGTAATTTGTGGATACATTTCTCGCTATGGGTAATATAGGAGCCCCTTTCTCGCAAGTATGTCTTGGTTGAGAGCGCATGTGCTGAAAGTAGACTGATTGTCCGCGCTTTCGGTGCAGCTACCGAAGCGACTGTGACAGCCTTTCGCTGTTTAAAGGTTTAAGCCTTTCGATGCCAAGCGCCTGAAATATACAAAAACAACGCGCTTGTCCAGAACCAGAAAGGTCGCAAGCATCATGCGAAGGGAGGGATTACCCTTGTACGGGTTAGTTGCATCCTTGAGCAAAAAAGAAAAACCGGGGAGTGATAAGTCATTTTTACGACGGGCTGTCGCTCTTATCGTTATCACAAATGACGACTTGCGGCAACGTACTGCGCTTTGTCGGGAAGCTGTTATGGTTCATTCTTTAGAAAGGGTATTTATTTTTTTTCCGCAACGTAACTTACGTCATCGGAGCAGATTTTAAAACATAAAGGTCTTGGGTCAGGCGGTGGTACCTAGGTGACATGAACGCCCGAGAAAAATGGACTTGTACAGTCATTTTCTTTTGGAAGCGCTGATAACGTTGTAATTTTAACCACAATAGCACTTCGTACATGGTATTTTTCCTAACAGCTTAACAGAAGGCTAATCAGTCCTCATATTAATAAACTTCTAACTTTTTACCAGAGACACTCTCAGATGACATCAATATATTTACAATAAAGGGCTCCGTAATTCCCACCATGGCATTACGTAGGTACGTTGGCGCACTTCATGTAATAATCCCAGTCAGCCTACTCACATATAGCGCATTACTAATCACATCTACCATGGCCTCGGCAACATCCCAAGAAGCAATTTCCTACCTATTTTGATTACTTAAGACTCGGTAGGCTTAATACAGGCCAAAATTCGAATAGGAATGCGTAGTATGGAATTAGTATGAAACCTACAGTGATCTAGAACGTATGCATTACACTCGAGTCTGTCCAGAATTAGACAGTAACATTAATTTACTCTGACTATTCATCTATCGTCAGTGTTAATAAACTAAACGCATGCTGTGCCGATCTTTTTCCCCACCTCACCCCAAATTCAGCTGGGCGCAGGCTACCACCCTGCGTCTGCTACAAACAAATACGTACCCTTCACTCGCCCGCCTCCACCTTATATTCCCTGAAGTCTACAGTACACCCAACTGCCGGTGCTGTGGCACTCACCCGGCTATGCTTCCGCATGTGCTGTGGGAGTGCCCAGCACTGTATACATACATTAACACCACGACCCCCTCGTCGAGGTTGCGTGAGGCTCTGCGGAGCTCCGCCCTCGACGACCAAACCTGGGCGACCCAGCACGCCCGTGAGGCGGCGGCGAGGCAAGCCCTCGACGTCCCCTCATGGGAGGCTTAGGCCCGGCCATCATAAAGTGCTGGCTCTACAATAAATGTTTATTCCTCCTTCTGAGATTCTATCGCTAGGTTTGCGTCGTGAAGTCGCCTGAGCTTGCACAAGTTCTACAATTCTACGCTCCAATATCCCATCACCAAGAGCTCGGCGCTTGTCATCACGAATAAGCTAAAAAGCAACCTCGCCTTCAGAACGTATAGTCAGCGTCACAAGCTTTCGTACCCCGGAAGGTGAAAAAATGTTTATATTTCTACGCCTTAGTCACGCATCGTAGTATTCGGATTTACAGCGTATACTGGTCTAGAGTAAACAAAACAAACGTTTTGCATAGTTTTACTGGCTGCGGGGTAGCTGCGTTGAAAATGAACTTATTCGCAGAACCTCGGCCGCGTAAACTTTTGGCGGCGACTGTGCGATTGAACACCTGCATTTTCTTTATTCTGCACACAATTTATTTTAATGAATGGCCTTCCAGCCAACGTCATGCAGTGCTTACACCTGGTTAATTTTCAGGACAGCAGACTCAGACATGACTTATTAAGTAGAAGAACTGAACTATTATGTAGCACGTCATTATTATCACCAATCAGGTGTAATAAATATGTAAACAAATAAAGGATAATAACATATTGCCTATGAAATTTTACTAAAATCTCAGGACTACTTCAAAACTTCGCCTGTTCTTCTTGTGTAGGTCCCTATACTTTCAAGCAAACTGAAATGGAGAAATTCAAGGGTGAAATTGACATCTCTTGTGGCACCATGGCAGAAAAGGGAAGGTGTAGCTTAGTGGGCCCATATGAAAGGATCAGCTGCGATTGTGCTACTCACGCACAAGGAACGACACTTTTGTATTTTTTACAGGTAGTAAAGTGATAAATGGTGTCCGTGGATGCTGGAGTGATCATGGCAATACCACCGTACCAATATGGGTGATAAACGGTTCTAATAAGGGAACATTTTTGCAAACCTCACGGTCCTTCCTCATGTTTCTTCAATTGTCCAAACACGTTAAATTTAGCATAGGAGAAAATTCTTACAGAATTACTGAAGAATTTTACCAGTAATTATATCATGGTGCTGCGATCTGATTCAGCAATAGAGTTAGTTAAAACAGAACAGCAGAATGCCATAGTAACTTTGGTGATTCTAGCCGAAAAAAATATCTTCTTGCAACGCTTTGTGGGCAGAACTCAAAAAGGGTGTGGTCTGCGATTGGAATAGTTCTCTATTTTTACACGACAAACTACATTAACACGCCCCGGTGTCTTTTCGCATTATTTCCAATACTCCTCTGCGTACGTCGTGGTAAAAGAATATGAAGACCTTTAGTACTTCGGGAATTTCGTGAAGGTATATGGGAATGGTTCAAATGATAAGACACGTGCGGTGCATATTGAGGATAGAATGTTTATGTTTCGAGGTATTGGTTTGTACTAAGCAAAAAAGCTTGTGAAATAATTTGGACAGCCTTCATTTGCACCGAAGATCTGGTACGCAAAAATTCTGCTTTGATATAATGCAAATATACTCAGTCAAATAGCTTCTGTATTCCTTTGTAAGAATACTACGTCTGGGGCTGCAGCCAAGTTTTGTACTTCTGCGTCTTTTAATTGCACACACGGGAAGCTATTTATTTTTGTGGTACGTTTCAGGCTCAACAAAAGTCGCACAAGCACGCCTTTCCATGACATAGCTGAATAGGCAAAAATATTTCTTAGTAATGTGTTCATAAATGTTTGCCTTAAGAAAGAAATCAACTTTGAAAACACAAAGTTGGGTTTATTGTCTAAAATACATTACACCTAAAGTGCAAAAGAAGTTTGGAAGCACGCTCGCATGTTCACGAAACCAGCCAGCTATTTTTTTTAGGAAGAAGTTGATACAGTAGAAAGATACGAAACAAGAACCGCAACTAAATGACCTGCGTTTCGGAATATGCCATCTGGCGGGAAACTGCCAAACTAAGCAGCGACAAAGTGATAAAAAAGAATAGCGGCGCCGCTGGCTTCGAACCTGCGAACTGCCAATCGTGGTATCAGCGATCCTAATCGGTGGTCGCGCAGAACGCTCGGCTATCGGTTTGAGTGCTGCCGGAGGCAAAAACTAGGTTTATATAAGTACCACAATAAATTCTGCGACCTTGTTATGAAAACTGCGATTTTGGAACGACTTTTTTGCCATTTCAAGAGTTGCTGCTGCAACTAGCTGAAAGCCGAGTCATTGAAGATGATAAATCCCCAATAATACGTCGATCTATGCAATAGACTCATCGCAAATTGCTTTTTACTGGCCAGAAAAGCCTCCAAAATTTGGCCTTTTCCATAGACTCCCATACTTCGAACTTCGCCCGCAATTTGGAACGGGTTTTCTGTCGTAAGTAATGGTACCGCTTGCATGAGATGTCGGGCTAAGCTCCTAGAGCCTATTTCCACGGTAATATTTTGAAAGATGGCTTCTATGATTAGTTATTTGGGAAAAACGACGCTCTCCCATTGAAAATGCGCATGTTTTCAGAGGCGGCCGCTAGAGGCGCTGTTCGGCGATGTCCCAGATTCCTGGTATTGTTGGGGCGCTTGCCCGACACAGAAAGAGAAAGAACTATGCCGCAGTGAGAACAGCAGCGTCGCCATGCTTAGGTTGGTAGAGTCTGCATAGAAATTGCTCCATTTTAAGTGTCCCTTTCGGGAAGTGAAGACTGTTGTGTCTCGTGGTAAGAAAACTCTGTTTGGAACCTAGCAGGAAGGTGCTGCTTAATATCTGACATTACTGCGAACGTTTACCCAGGTACGACGCCTAAGGGCATAGAAACAATGCGCTATTGAATACCCTATGTAGCTTGGCAAGGTAGTTTATAGAAATTTCGTAATTTTCCACAATGCATCCGTTTGGAGCACACAGATTTAGCTTTGCCCACAGGTTGTTTTACACGGCACGCTCTCTTTTACATTAGCTTCTGTCATTATTTGCATCGTATTAAGTATTACTTGCATCGATATTCAGAGCCGATGCGTTTGGTTGCGGACTTTCAGGTTGTATCATTAATAACAATTAGCGGAAAGAAGAAAAAGGAGGAGAGGAGGGGCGGTGACGGTGGAGGTACAGTTCGTGCAGTACTTTCTGTGATGTTTAATCTGAAGCTTCTGTAAGTGTGAAATCTTTCATCAATGGAGGATGCGACTTACTTCATTACAATTAGACATGTTACAGTAACATTCTTGGTCCTGCTATAAATAATGTGCAGTTTATAGAAAACCATCACACTTCATAACAGTTGCGCTTGAGAGTTCTATTGATTACTTTTTTCTTCTTCTTTACATTACATCCAAGCTTCAAAGTACCTTCATACAAAGTACAAGCAGTAGCTCCGCATTCCAGGAGGGCCCAAGCATAGCCTCTGCGATTAAGGCGGAAAAAATAAGAAAAAAATCAAGAGGCGGTGCAACCAGGAACACCAGCACATCAAAAATGCCGAGTAATCCAATATCCGTCTCGCCTTATCCACTTTCTCTTTCCTTCTAGCGCGAGCAAATTGAGTTCCATTCTGAGCTCTCTACGCATAGCCTTTCGAGTGCTACGGCGGAGTCTTGCAAAAATAGCAGTCGCAACAAAAAGCAATGGACCTGCTTGAGTGCGGCCGACGCATGTCAGTTGAAGAGCGCATTTACTCTTTTCTTTTTACTTGCTCTCCAGCGCGGACTGGACATAGAGGGCGATAGTGAAGAACCAATCACGCCCTCTTAATCAATCCTCTTTCAGAGCGGACTCCGTGTTTACACAAGGCTTACGCAAGCACGCCGTCGCAGACACCCTGTCCCATCATGATATTCTTTTTCTGCGGGTCTGGAAAACCTATCCAACCAGCAGACTAAACAGCCATTCGGTGGTGACAGAGAGATACGTGGACTGGTTTTAAGGTACTGTAAGTTGTTTATTTACTCAAGTTCGTTTTTACCTAGACACGTTCAGAAAGCTGATGTTGACCATTATTCTTAATCCTGAATCCACACACATCAAAGATATGGCTTTTGTCGACAAATATTTTTCTGGGTAGGCCACCGAAACGACACACACACAAAAAAAGTCCAGGGCATTGATATTTGCGGCATTTTTGATGCAGCCTCGGAAGTGCCAAGAATAATTCATAATGCACATTCCTCTAATAAACTAATACCACTGTTTCGTGAAAGGAAAAAAATTCACCGATGATTACGATATTCTCTCATGCAAAATTTGAGCGCAGCTGTATACATGCTTTCATTTTGCGATATATTGGCTGGCGCGGACAATCTGTCTCATTCGGCACGTTGCAAACGGAGCGAAGTGTGACGCGACTGCCCAACAACACCTAGATAGCACAAGGCCTGTTTACTCCGATCCATGATGCCATGCTACCTGGCTCGACTTCCAAAGAATCTAATGGGGATGCTCCCGATTAGGCAACGGGAATTTTGACGTCAACGATTTCGTCACGCCAACCTTGGCAATGGAAATTTCTGGCCAGGTAGCATGACGTCATGGATTGGAGTGAACAGGTCATGTGCCATCTAGGTGGTGATGGACTGCTTCGCTAATCTGGAGCGAGCGAGAGCCAGCGCGTGGGTGACGCGTGGGCGCGCTTCACAGCCGCCGCCGCCGACAGACCTTCCAGACGAAGTGCCCTACTCTGGCACCATCTCATAGCCATCTTCGCCGCAATACGCTTTTCTTCTCACGCTTTCGCCATACCCTCCTCCTCCGCTCCTTCGCCTCATGGTTCCGCTGCATCCTCCTCCTCCGCTTTCCTCATCGCGTCTCTTCGCTTTTTAGAATGGACTGCTTTTTAGAATGCATGTTTCACTTTCGTTTCGCGACCAATTCCCCTGAAAGAGGGATCAGCCAATGTTCTTTTTATCACTCCATTACAAGCTCGCACACTGCAGAAATCTAAGGGCAAAGTATTTTTAGAATGGGCACATTGCACGCACTGTGCGAATGGAAGTTATGCGAAGCAATTTGCAGGTACGAGGCTTTCTAGCATTTTTGGCAGTTCCGCAGTACGCGATCCCAGGCCGAACAACGTGTTTTTGTAAATCGAGCAATTGAGTGCGTAGGTCGCGAGCGTACGACCCTGCGATGACATTAGCCAACACCAAGTACATAGCACAAGGCCTACGCAGTCCGACCCATGACGTTACACTACCTGGCCCGACTGCCATAGAATCTAATGGGGATGCTGGCTCCCGCGTAAGCAAGAGTGATTTTGACGTCCCCGCTTTCCTCACGCCAGCTTTGGAAGTGGAAATTTCGGGCCAGGTAACATGACGTCGGAGATCGCAGAGCGTAGGCTTGTGCTATCAAGGCGGTGTTGCATAAGCACAACGACGACTACGTTGAAGACGATCGTATGCTACCAACAACGTGATTCCTGCGCCGGCCGTTAAACGCGAGCTTACAACATGACTGTGATGGGAAACGACAACGACAAACTCGCCGGTTTCCAGTTGGGCCCAGGATCCTTTAATAATGACACGGCAGACGGGAGCTTGCTACACGAAACACAGACTTTAACAGACACGCTAGCACGATACAGTCTATTTACATACAGACGATTTACATGTACGTGGACTAGAGTCCGCGAATCGTTTGTCCTATATAAACATGTGCCTAGCACTCATGCGTCACCACTCGCCCGTGTGCCTCGTCGCTGCGGTGCCCGTGACGGTGGTTGTGATGGTGGAGCGTCGTTGCGGCTACGTCGCTGCTGTCGCGCCGCACCTTGTCGCGACGTGTCAGCAGGAAGAAAACAGCAGGCCGGTAGAACACCAGGCCACTGCTGTAGCTGGCCAGTAACGCCTGGCCTGTAACGCCTCGGCCGCTATAACGTCGGGCTCGGTCGACGGACAGGTAGCTCAGGCGCCCCGGTGGCCAGCAGGAAGCACTGCACCAGGCCGCTATCAGAGCAGGCCGCTGGTACACAGGAGAGCAGAGCCACGAGTGGGATCCACGACCAGGTCCGCACGGTAGCAGGACGCCCGGTCGCCAGTCCTCGGGCTCGCTCAGCAGGCCGGTAGCTGGTAGCTCAGGCGTCCCGGTCCAAGCAGGAAGCACTGCACCAGGCCGCTATCACAGCAGGCCGCTGGCGCGCAGGGAGGCCCAGCCACGAACTGGATCCCCGACCAGGTCCGCACGGTAGCTGGACACCCGGTCGCCGGTACCCGAGCCTGGAGCCGCCATTTTGCGAGCTTGCGTTCGAGGCTGCCGCTCGCTCTCACGCTCTGCGTGCTCTCCTCTTCTTCGTTCGAGGCACGTACGTCGTCTTCTTCCATTATCATCATCACCAATGCCCTTCTTGGTGCTGCCATACAATCACCAACACTTCAAGCTGGCTTGTCACGCACTTTGTTTTGGCACCGCCACACGCCACTATCCACATCATCACAATGACAATTGTTATTTTCTGCATAGGTAATGGACGACCGCGAGCGAGATAAACGCGGATTGTGACGTCATCAGCGACTACGCACTATGCAATCGTATGTAGTATGGTTATGTCATGCGGTGTGTGTTAAAACGACAATGTGAATTGTGCTTCGTCGAACTCTTAAAGCATGATTTACGTGGGCGATTCTGAAGTAGGTACAGCGTCACACGTTTTCTATACGTGCTACAAGGAAAGCAAACTTGGTATGGTCCTGGATGTAGTCCACTCCAACATGGCACCTGAGAGTGCGAGCTATTGCAAAAAATCACCGCCAAATCACTCCGTACAGATGGTTAACCAACGAAGCTGAAACGTGCGGCCCCGGTATTTATCCTTGGTTTAATCCTGACGGTTCATTAAAATCATCCTCAATTATTGGTTACGTCATTGCGTTCCTTAATGAGGTTACACACACGTTCGGCTGCGCCGGAGAGAACGACGTCATTGACGGTATGCCCGCAGCCCGCCGTTCTTGCACTGCCGCTTGCTATTCTTCAAAATTAAATTTCATTTGGCGCGAGTTGCGAATTGGCGCCAAAAAAAAGGTGGAGATGGGCGAATATCATCTTTGTAGAACACGAATCAAACATCCTATCGAATTTTTAATTGTGAAACTAGCACGGATATATTTAAAGCAGGGATACTTATTTCGCTAGAATTAGGCGCCACGCCTGCACAGAGGAGCTCAAAACATACATTTCTAAAATACGTGGCACAGGGGAAAATTTAATGAAAATATCACTGCTGGGGGATAAAGAAAAAACTGCTTGAAGAGCCGCACAGCAATTTCAAAGCCTGGTTTCGAACACACTTTTCGAGAAGGGCTGCGGTATAACTAGTTTCCCATCAGCGCTAAATGAAAGGTTGCGAAAAAAAGATCAGAAATTGCGAAAAAAGAAATGAGAAAAACGCCGCTGAGAGACTCGTGTGCTGAAACACACCTGAAAGGGCCCCTTGCATAGGGAAACATTACAGGTCGTAGCGTGAAAATAAAACTCCCACGTGACGAGGCTGCCAAAAAAAAAAAAAATGACAGACTACCAGCAAACATTAGAGGTTGTAATTTATGCTTCTTCGCGATACCAAAAACAAAGCTGCATTGCCATTTATGTTGGGGCATTGCTTGAAAAACCTTTCTTTCTGCTGTTCCTGATAATTTGCTGCATTTTGGTTGGCAGATGGGCAGCAGTAACCAAAGTTTCACATTTCTTTGTGGGGAAATGTTGGGTTAGTTTCGAATAAGGCAAAATACCGAGTACTTCCTTTTCGAATACTAATAGGAATTCTTAGTGCCTAGTAATCGATTTCGGTTCCAGACTTCTAATATTTGCCCACGCCTAAGAAAAAGAAAAATAACTCAGGGTGTCTTACACATTTTAAACAATTTGGCGCTAAATAGTTGCGGGGTTCACGAGCGATATACCCAGTCACAATAAGGGTAATTCCATAAGTTTGCGGCCTGGAATCTACAGCTCAGTGATATCAAAACGCCCTCCTCTAGTGAGCCTACATGCCCTAGCCACCTCAGCCACACAGCGCCATCTATCAGGAGGCTAGCGTACGAGTTTCAACTCAGCGCGCGTTTGTCGGTAGCTGGCGCTCGCTTGACAAACACGAGCAAGTGGCGCTTGCGTAAAAAATCGCGTATCCGCCACATGGAAGGGGTGTCTCCAAACATTATAAAACAAAGTTTGGATGGCGTCGTATTTCATCGTGAAGGAGTGGGCGAAACAGTTTCGCCTATGAAGAGAAAGAGCATTGAGCATGAACCGCGCAGTGTTCTGCGCGTACTGGTGATTGCCAAAGGAGTTGTCTGTCTCGTTGAGGAGAAAGTGCTCAACGACCGAGGGCCGAAGTTCGAAGAAATCGCGACACGGGTGGGACTCTTTGAAACGACCATGTTGCTAATAGTTGATGAGAAGCTTCACATGACAAAGGTCAGCGCAAGATGGTTGCCCCTAATCCTTTCTTCTATGCAGAAGAAGCGTTGTGTGACCAAGTTCTCTCAACTGTTTTAGAGCTTTGCCGTGGGAACAAGAGAGAAGTACTTCAGCCGAATGTCACCTGGCCTAAAACCATGGTCCAAACTCTGCCGGTTCAACGAGTGAAGCACACAAAGCAAGACAGCAGAGTTAAGAAACAGTCTAAACGACAGAGCCGGCACCAGGAAAAGCGCGCTTACGAAACTTGCGTATGGCTGACGTGACAGGAAACTAGCTGAAATATTCCTTGGGCACTGCAAGTCACTTTTTTGCAATCTCAAAGAACCAACCGAATGCAGTCGGAGTGAACTTTTTATTGCGATAGCAATTATATGGACACTCAAAAGCAGATTTCTGCCGTCGGCGTCGCCGTCGCCGTCGCCGTCGCCGTCGCCGTGAGGTTCCGTATGACGTCATTTGGAGATGAAATCGTCGCCGCGCGGTGGTAAGTGGTAAGTGGTTCTTGAGGGAAAGGGAAAGGTTGGCGCTATCTTCTGCAGCCCTTGAGGGAGCACGGCTCAGCGCCAATGTCGCCGCGCGCCGCCGAACGCTGTATGTGCGAGTGAAAGGGCGCGAGAGGCGCGTCTTTCACGGGGAGCGAACGCACGGCGGAGAACAAACGCGCGTTCTGCGCCGTGCTCGCTTAAGGGCTGCAGAAGTAGGCGTCTCGTTTCTCCTTTACAATCACCATATATGTAGAGCAAACGCGCCTTCTTCAGACGCGCGAGAGGCCATGGGGGAGGGGGAAGGAAGGGAGGCGACGTTTAGCTGCGGCACCAAGTGCCTATTTATATCAGAGGCTCCAGCAACAGTCACCAACGCCGCACGCATTTTGAGCTAACGCGGGCAAAACGCCGATGGCGTCGACAACAGTTCTGCGTGTTGTTGCTACCAAAGCCACTCACCTTACTTCGTATGACATTGCTGTGTTGCTATCGCATTCATTGCTTCGCCCTTCGGGCGAAACTGTGACATTTTTTTCGACCACCCGACGGACCTCACTTCCTCTGGAGGGCTCCCAAACACTACCCAAAGATGCAAGTTAGTCTGCGATAAACACCACCCAATGCAAAGTTAGTCTGCGATATACATTGCATACAATAGCGGCCGCGTATAAAATTTGTGAGAAACAACGCTCGTGTAGACGTTAGCGCATCGGCGCTTACGCCACTCGTTTGATATTGGAACAACTATATTGCCGCGTGTATGTGCCAGTGGGGACAAGGTTGAAGTAGCGCGGGCTTTTAGGTTGAGCGTGGAGACGATGATGTGTAGTGTTTAATGGCGCAAGGGCCAGCTATGGCCAAAGAGCGCCATGACACATGGTGATGATTTCTGAATGCATTATGGATGGAGTGGACAGTAGGATGCAAATGGTACATAAAAGGTGGCTGTAAAGAGGCCTAAAACAAATCGCTATAAATTGCGTAAAATATATGAGCGTTAAAATAATGACAAAAACTAATGATGTGAGGTATGAGCGTAAAGGTTTCGTTACAAAGCGGTGACATAATAAAGTATATGCAATAGCACTATTGCCTCACGAGGTCCTTGAAATCAAGGACTGAGAGGCACGTGCTGTAAAATGTTTTTGCACTGCAGCTGCAGCCTGCAAGTCGAGACTGCGCTACAGATACCCTGGCCAGATGACTTGTAACGTGTTTACATCTGCTAAAAACTTTAAGACGGCATTAAAATCAAAAAGCGGTTCATGGCTAAGAAAGAATGCTGGGTGAAGGGGGATGTACTCACGATACGCGGGATAAAAGTACTTTTTACGTTGAGCTTCTATTTCTGGGCACTGGATAAGGACATGGAGAACTGTAAGTATGTCGCCACACCTATCACATGTCGGAGGATCACTTCCTGTAAGGAGATACGAGTGTGTTCCATAGGTATGTCCTATCCTTAACCTGCAAAAAAGCACTTCCTTGTGTCTTGTTGTTTTCTGAGATATCCATCTCCCAATTCTTGGCTTGATTTCATGTAGCTTATTTTGCACTTGATTATCCCACTGCCTTTGCCAATATTTTCGTAATTCATGGCGCAAGAAAGGCTTTAGGTCAGTGGAAGGGATGGCTATGTTTCTATTCGTATGTTCAAAAACTACTGAAGTGGCACTTTCGTCTGCAGCTACGTTGCCTTTAATGCCTCTATGGCCAGGTACCCAGCATATTATGATTACTTGGTTGTCCTTGTAAGCTGAGCATATCAAGCTGTACAGTTCGTTATAAACTGAATTCTTGTGTTTTCGTAGACTCATTAGAGCTCTAACGACGCTCAATGAGTCTGTGAACACAATTGCTTTTGTAATATTCATTTGTTTTATGTGTTTGACTGCTGAAAGGATTGCGTATGCTTCTGCTGTAAAAATACTTGTATGTGGATTTAGTGCCCCGGACACTGAAAGAGACGGTCCCAAAGCTGCGTAAGCAACACCAGTAAACGATTTGGAGGCGTCCGTATAAAATTCACTGCAAGAATACTTCTCCCGAAGTCCAAGAAAATGCGAATGTATGTGTGCTTCAGGTGCCCATTTTGATATTTCTACGAAAGAGATATCGTACTGGATGGTCTGCCACTCCCAAGGTGGTGGAAGCCTAGTAGGAGCCATTAGGACATTCTTTAGAAGAGGGACGCCTGTTTCTTCTGAAAGTGCTTCCAACCGGTGTGACAGAGGAGGCCTAGTGGCCGGGCGGTTACGGAACAGCCTGGCCGTGGACAAGTCGCGAATGGTAGAATGACATGGATGCTGGCTATCTGATTCAACCTTCAGGGCGTAGGCAAAACTTAAGTAAGTCCTTTGGAGATGTAGTGACCACTCGTTTGATTCAACGTACAGGCTTTCTACAGGACTAGTCCTGAAGGCACCTGTAGCAAGACGGATGCCTAAGTGGTGAACGGAATCTAGCATCTTCAAAGCACTGGGTGCAGCGGAATTATATACTATAGCTCCGTAGTCGAGGCGCGACCTTATGAGACTTTTGTAGAGGCTCAAAAGGCATCTCCTATCGCTTCCCCATGATGTCCGGGACAATAGCTTCAGTAGATTCATTGTCTTCAAACACTTCGCTTTCAGATATTTCAAATGGGGGATAAATGTTAATTTAGAATCTAAAATGAGGCCTAAAAATTTATGTTCATGGCTCACAGATAGCCGCTGTCCATTAAGATGAATACAGGGGTCAGGTAGTATACCTCTCTTGTTCGAGAAAAGAACGCAAGTGCTTTTTTGAGGGTTCAGTTTAAATCCATTCTCGTCAGCCCATTTACAAACTTTGTTTAACCCAAGCTGTACATGTCGCTCACAGATAGAAATGTTACATGATCTAAAACCTATTTGCACGTCATCCACATACACGGAATAAAACATTGTACGAGGTACGACAGTGTGGAGCGAGTTCATTTTCACAACGAAGAGAGTACAGCTCAGCACACCACCTTGAGGTACACCTGTTTCTTGAGTAAATGGACGAGATAGGATATTGCCAACCCTAACACGGAACGTGCGGTTAGATAGATAGCTTTGAATCACGTTCAACAGGTTGCCTCGGACTCCCATTCCAGCCAGATCAAGGAGAATTCCAAAACGCCAAGTTGTGTCATATGCCTTCTCCATATCTAAAAATACCGATAATAAAAACTGTTTGTGCACGAAGGCATCTCGGATATTCGCCTCGATGCGGACAAGGTGATCAGTTGTGGATCTACCCTCCCTAAAACCGCACTGCAAGGGGTCTATTATTTTGTTGATTTCAAGATAATGGATCAGGCGTCGATTTACCATTTTCTCAAAGAGTTTGCATAAGCAGCTTGTCAGGGCTATAGGCCTATAGCTGCTGGCCGAACACGGGTCCTTGCCTTCTTTAAGAATAGGTATTATGATTGCTTCCTTCCAGGCGGACGGAATATAGCTGGCAGAGAAAATGGCGTTGAAAAGCGATAGGAGTGTTTTGTGTGCTTCGGGGTGTAAGTGTTTTATCATCTCGTAAACTATTCGATCGTTTCCGGGGGCCGATTTATTACAACAATTTAGTGCAGCCTGAAATTCTGCCATGTTAAACGGACGGTTGTAAGGTTCATTTCTTTCTCCTTTCCGATCCAGAGGCAGTCGCTCTGCTTGTCGCTTGTGTCTCAGGAATGTATCTGAATAATGGGATGAACTGGAAATGTACTCAAAATGTTCCCCTAGAGAATCAGCTTGGGCCTCAAGAGTGTCTCCTTGTGTATTCACTAATGGTAGAGGATGAGTTTCACGACCTTTTATCTTGTTTACCCTTGTCCAAGCTTTTCTTTCATCTGTATAAGAATTTATGCTAGAGATGTATCTCTGCCAGCTTTCCCTTTTGGCACGGCGGCGTGTTCTTCTTCCTTCAGACTTTATTTTCCTGAAGCTGATAAGATTCTCTGTAGTCGGAGAGTCGCGGAGGCGATTCCAAGCCTTATTTTGCTTCTTTCGCGCTTCCCTACATTCATCGTTCCACCAGGGAACACGTCGTTTGGAAGGCGCGCCATTTGTTTCGGGGATACATATTGACGCCATATCAACAACAAACGCCGTCAGATATGCCACTGCATCATCTATAGGAAGCGTAGAGATGTCTCCCCAGTATATGCACGTGAGTTCTTCGTACCGCTTCCAGTCGGCTGACTCGACTTTCCAATGGGGGACGCATGGAGAGCACTCATCAGCTGTTGTTAATTTTAGGACAATAGGAAAATGGTCACTCCCATATGGATTTTTAATAACGTTCCACTCTAGGTATGGCAAGAGTGTACTAGACACAATGCTTAAGTCAATAGATGAATATGTTTTGTTTGCTACGCTGTAAAATGTAGGCTCTTTCTTATTTAGTAAGCATGCATCTGTAGAGAGGAGGAAGTTTTCTACTAAGCGCCCTCTAGCATCACAGCGACCATCTCCCCAAAGGGTGTTGTGTGCATTGAAATCTCCAACGACAATATAAGGTTCGGGCAGTTCATAGATGAAGCTGTGAAATTCTGTTTTTGATAGGTTGTAGTTCGGGGGGATGTATAGTGAAGCAATTGTTACCATCTTATTAAAGAGCACTGCACGGACAGCAACTGCCTCTAGAGGCGTTTTAAGTTGTATTTGCCGGCAAGCAACACCTTTATTTACTGCTATGGCCACACCGCCCGACGAGGCATGGGCGTCGTTGCGGTCTTTCCGGTAAATGGCATACTGCCGGAGAAAGTTCGTATGAGAAGAATTAAGATGTGTTTCTTGGACACACAGCACCCTTGGATTGTACTTATTTAGGAGTTCCTTAATGTCATCTAGATTGTGGAGTAAGCCCCTAACATTCCACTGTATTATCTGTGTATCCATTTTAAGGGTGTTTTGTGCTGTGTGTCTAAGAGAGATAGATTAAGCTAGCTCACGAGGCCTTTCCAGGCCCCGTGATGGGGGTTTTCCCTTTCTTCCCGGCGCGCTCGAGAGAGCTGCGCCGTTCTTTGGGCGTCTGAGACGCCGGTGTTTTGACTGTTGTATCCATCACCTCGTCTGAGGCGGCGGATAGTGCCCGCTCAGCGGGCACGTTTGCGCGGGTTTCGGGCCTATCTGCACGGGCAGTGGCCCTGGGTCCGGCAGTCCCGCGGGTCTGCTGGCCCTCCTTTGCAGGGGGCGGAACAGCGCTTGCTGCTCCAGCCGGGGGGGCTGATGGCGTGACCGCCGTCACACTCCGTGTGACTTGGGCAGCCGCCGAATGATGTGGCACTGCCCCCCGACGCGCCACTTCGGTGTATGTAGGACTGGACTGACTGTGGAGTGAGAAACGCTTGCGTGCCTCTTGGAATGATAGGTTAAATTTGATTTTGAGTTCGATGATTTGCTTTTCTTTTTTCCACGATGGACACGAACGGGAGTACGCTGGGTGATCTCCATCACAGTTAGCACAGTGGGTGGTGAAAGTGCAAGTGTCAGATGAGTGCTCATTGGATGCGCATTTTGCACAAGTGGTGCGCCCTCGGCAACTTTGCGAACCGTGCCCGAACCGCTGGCACTTGAAGCATCGGCGCGGGTTCGGGATGTATGGCCGGACACGGAGTTTGCAGTATCCAGTTTCTATTGAGTCTGGTAGGTTACTTGTTCCAAAGGTAATGATTATGTGTTTCGTCGGGATTTGCTTGTCATCGCGCCTGATAGTTATTCTTTGTACTTTGACTACATTCTGATCTTGCCACCCCTCGAGTAGCTCGCTCTCACTGAGATCGATTAGGTCATCTTCAGAGATGACACCGCGGACGGTGTTCAATGATCTGTGTGGGCCCACTGATACAGGAATGTCTCCAAAAGCAATGAGTTTTGTTAATTTGGTATACTGGGTCTTGTCACGAACTTCAAGAAGAAGGTCGCCGCTTCCCATTTTAGTTACTTTATAGCCTGGGCCGAGTGATTCTGTCAGAGATTTTGACACAACAAAAGGAGATATTGTGCGAACTGTCTTGGTTTCGTGCTGACTGTGTATTACATGGTACTTCGGGAAGGTTTCTTTCGGCTGCATTAAGAAATTAAACGTTTCATCGGTGCGCCCCCTCTTGAGGGAGCGATCAGGGAGTGAAGGGAAATTGGATGCCATAAATAATATTGCAATATTCGGCAGGGATGGCCGCCGCCCACCATGGAGCCCAACCAGGGGACGACACAGGACGGAAACTATTCAGTTCTATGCACGCCAACGGTACATCCCCACTATAACCAAATACACATACCCAAGGCAGGATATAATGCACAAGGTTAACCCTCGCTGCCAAGAAGGTCGGAAGTAATATAGAAGAGAGTAGACGACAGGAAAGATGAAAAGGCAAGAGAGAAAGACGAAGATTGGAGAGAGAGACAGGAAAAGGCAACTACCGATTTCCCCCGGGTGGGTCAGTCCGGGGGTGCCGTCTACGTGAAGCAGAGGCCAAAGAGGTGTGTTGCCTCCGCCGAGGGGCCATAAAGGTCCAAACACCCGGCATCGGCTCAACCCCCAGGATCCCCCTTTCCCCGGACACGGCTAAGCCGCGCACGGTTAGACGCGGGAGGGTCCAACCCTCATGTGCTCGGGTCCGTGGTGTCGCAACACACCAAACGCCTGCTGACGCAGACGCCCCTGCGGGGGGAGCGTGGAGACGAAGCAGACGTTGTTGGTTTTATTGCGATAGCAATTATATGGACACTCAAAAGCAGATTTCTGCCGTCGGCGTCGCCGTCGGCGTCGCCGTCGCCGTCGCCGTCGCCGTGAGGTTCCGTATGACGTCAATGGAGATGAAATCGTGGCCGCGCGCCGCCGAACGCTGTATGTGCGAGTGAAAGGGCGCGAGGGACGCGCTCTTTCACGGGGAGTGAACGCACGGCGGAGAACAAACGCGCGTTCTGCGCCGTGCTTCCTTAAGGGCTGCAGAAGTAGGCGTCTCTTTCCTCCTTTACAATCACCATATATGTAGAGCAAACGCGCCTTCTTCCGATGCGCGAGAGGCCGTGGGGGAGGGGGGGAAGGGGGAGGGAAGGGAGGCGACGTTTAGCTGCGGCACCAAGTGCCTATTTATATCAGAGGCTCCGGCAACAGTCACCAACGCCGCACGCATTTTGAGCGAACGCGGGCAAAATGCCGACGGCGTCGACAACAGTTCGGCGCGTTGCCGGTGCTGCTGCATGCCCAAGTTTATACAGCTGATAAAGCTAATATCATTACTCCGTATATCTCTCTACAAATTTGCTATCGCAATTGATGCTTCACCTTTCAGGTGAAACTGCGACAAGTTTTTTTTTCTTGGCGACTGATAAAGTGTCTTTGTTGGTGCTGCTCCGCATCCTCGTCGATCCCACGTCGTTACACGTTCGAGGCGCGGGCAATACTGGCGATGTTCTTCGAGCGTGGTCTGCAGTTTCGTCGCTTCCTCCGTGTGCGGGTGACGGACAAGCATCGTGCATCCGCGAACATCTCATAGGCGCGCTGAGAATAATTAGGCTTCACTTGAAAATACAAGCAATAAGTTATCATAGTTTCTCCAATAAATGAGCATCCTTTTGAAGTCAAGCTATTGTTTGGCGAGTTCTGATTTATTTGGGGTTCATTGGCATTGGGGTATATAACCACTTTCGTCTAAAAAATTCGATGATTTGAGGCCTATTGCAAGTAGGACTAGGAAAAAAGCTTCAAAGTGGAGCTTTGTAATTGTGCAAATAAATAATTGTGCACTTACAATAAATTTGTAAGTGTGCAATTAGGGAAACAAAATTTTTCTGACGTTAGGGTCCTAAGATATGAGTTTGGAGCGTAGTAATGAAGTAAGGACAGCACATGGTTATATGAATTCCAAACGATCAGATATCAAGTGTTTTACCCACTGTGCTTAACACCCACGCTTGCAAAATGTGAATATATCTGAACCATATAAATATGCTGTACCGGTAGTAGAAAAGAAATGTGAAAGGAGAATAGTTCCTACGCAGGCTTTCTTAAAGAGTTTGCTGAAAGAAGAACACTTTCTATGAAGGTTTTCTTGAAAGGTTAGGTGAATTTGAAATCAAATACATCCCGAGGACCACATTTAGAGCCAACATGGAGCATTCTAGACATTGGAAAAGTCCGATTTTGCAAAAATATAACACCAAACACACCCGATCCACGGTGCGTAGCTGGTCGTACGTGGGATGTGCCTTCCGATGGGGCGTTCCTCGAACGACTGAAATACCACCGATATCTGAGGGCTCATGCGTTTCACGTCGCGTGAAACACACATAAGCAGTCAGTAAGTTGATAAGGAGTGATGAGAGGTTGCATTCTAGGGCTACATCCCTCTGAAATCTGTCCATCTGTAACGTGCGTTACACGCATTGCATTACCTGCCCAGCTCCATTTTTTTCTCCTAATGTCCATTAGACTATCGGTTATCCCAGTTTGTTCTCTGATCCACACCGCTCTCTTACTGTCTCTTATCGTTAGGCCTAACATTTTCCGTTCCATCGCTCTTTGTACAGTCCTTAACTTGTTCTCGAGCTTCTTTGTTAACATCCAAGCTTCTGCCTAATTTGTTAGCACAGGAAGAATGCAATGATTGTACACTTTTTCAACGACGGTGGTAAGCTCCCAGTCAGGATTTGGAATGTCTGCCGTATGAACTCTAACCCTAATTTTCATCATCATCATCAGCCCATATTGATGCTGACTGCTGGACGAAGGCCCTGTGATCACCAATTACCCCTGTCTTGCGTTAGCTGATTCCGACTTGCGCCTGCAAATTTCCTAACTTCATCACCCCACCTAGTTTTCTGCCGTCCTGGACTGCGCTTCCCTTCTCGTGGTATCCATTCTGTAACTTCTAATGATCCACCGCTTATCCATCCTACGCATTACATGGCCTGCCCAGCTCCATTTCTTCCGCTTAATGTCAACTAGAATATCAGCTATCCCTGTTTGTTCTCTGATCCAGACCGCTTTCTTCCTGTCTCTTCATGTAAGGTCTAACATTTTCCGTTCCATCGCTCTTTGTGCGGTCCTTAACTTGTTCACGAGCTTCTTTGTTAACCTCCAAGTTTTAGCCCCATATGTTAGCAGCGGTAGAATGTAATGATTGTACACTTTTCTCTTCAACGAAAATCTTATTCCCAATTTCTTTTCTTCTGTAAATTTCCTTCTCATGATCAGGGTCCGCTGTGAGTAATTTACCTAAATAAACTGTACTCGCTTACAGACTCTAGAGGCTGACTGGCGATCCTGAATTCTTGTTCCCTTGCCAGGCTATTGAACATTATTTTTGTCTTCTGCATATTCATCTTCAACCCAATTCTTACGCTTTCTCGATTAAGGTCCTCCATCATTTGCTGCAAGTCGTCCCCATTGTTGCTGAATAGGACAATGTCATCTGCAAACCGACGATTGCTGATATATACGCCGTTCATCCCCACTCTTAAGCTTTCCCAGTCTAAGAGCTTGAATACTTCTTCTAAGCATGCAGTGAATAGCATTGGAGAGATTGTGTCTCCTTGCCTGACCCCTTTCTTGATAGGTAATTTCCTACTTTTCTTGTTGTGAACCAATGTAGCTGTGCAATCCTTGTAGATATTTACGAACATATTCACGTATGCCTCCCGTATTCCATGATTTCGCAATTCCTCTATGACTACTGGGATCTCTACGTAATGAAATGTCTTTTCATATTCTATGAAAGCCATATAGACGGGTTTATTGTACTCCGCAGGATTACCTGATTGGTGACATGGATGTCATCCATTGTAGAATATCCCTTTCTGAAGCCATCTTGGAATCTCGGTTGATTGAAGTCAAGTGCTGCCCTGATTCTATCAGAAATTATCTTGATGATTATTTTATACAATACTGAAAGCAAGCTAATGGGCCTATAATTTTTCAATTCTCTAACGTCTGCATTCTTATGAATTAATGTAATGTTGGCATTCTTCAAGTTCGCTGGCACAATTGAAGTCGTGAGATATTGTGTATAAAGGGCCGCAAGCATTTCAAGCATGATATCTCCTCCGTCTTTTATTAAGTCAACTGTTCTTCCATCTTCTCCAGCCACTTTTCTCCGGATTATGTGTCGCAAGGCGCTCCTAACTCCATTGCTAGTTATAGAAAGAGCCTCCATATCCTGTCCATCACTACTTCGAATGAAAGTAGCTTGGCTACTCTGGAAACTGTACAGGTCAGTATTGAATTCTGCCGCTGCTTTTCCTATTCAATCGAAATTTCTGATGATATTACCCTGCTTATGTTTTAGTGAAAACATCTTGCCTTGTTCTATGCCAAGTTTTCTTCTCACTGATTGCATGCTGCGCACATATTTAAGGCTTCCTCAATTTTTACCACGTTATAATTTCGAATATCGCTTACTTTCTTCTTGTTGATCAGTTTTGACAGTTCAGCGAATTTTATCTGATCTCTTGAGCCAGGACTTTCATACTTTGTCGTTTCTTTATTAGGCCCTTTGTTACCTGGGGGAACTTATTTACTGGTTGCCTTGGTGCCTTACCGCCCACTTGAATTGCTGCTTCTGAGATCAGCCTAGTTACGGTTTTATTCATTATCTCTATGTTGTCTTCAGCCTGCTGTTCTAAAGCTGCATAATTGTTTGCGAGCGTCAGCCTGAATTCATCTGCTTTTACCTGAACTGCGTCAAGGTTTGCCTGTTTCTTCGTGACTAAATTTACTTTTTCTCTCTTCAAATGAAGAGAAATCCTAGACCTGAGTAACATATGGTCACTGCACTTTACCCTACTTAACACTTCTACATTCTGTACTATGCTTGGATCGGCAGAGAGTATAAAATCTATTTCACTTCTTGTATCTCCATTAGTGCTTTTCCAGGTCCAATTCCTATTGCGGCGCTTCCTGAAGAAGATATTCGTTAGTCGGAGCCTATTCCTTTGCGCGAATCCTACCAACATCTCTCCTCTAGCGTTACTAGAATCGATGCTGTAGTTGCCAATTGCTTGTTCACCAGCCTGCTCTTCCCCCACTTTTTCACTGAAGTCTCCCAAGACTACACTATACTGAGTATGCACCTTTCTCACCGCTAATTCAACATCTTCATAAAACTGTTCTATTTCTTCATCATCGTGACTGGAGGCTGGGGCGTAGGCTTGTACTACCTTTATTATATGCCTCCTGTTCAGTTTTATTGCTGTAGAATTCATCAATGTTTCCCGCTATGTCCTTATGAATTGGAAATCCTACCCCGTATTCTCTCTTACCTGGAAGACCTCTGTAGCAGAGGACGTGGCCTTTAGTCAGCACTTTATAAGCCTCAGCAGTTCTAATTTCTCTAAGGGCAATGTTATCCCAGCCAATGCCTCATAATTTCTCAATCACTGCTAAGCTCGCCTCACTCGAGCGCGTTCGCGTGTTCAACATTGCTAGGTTCAGTGTACAGTGGCAGCCTGTCCGAATCCAGAGATTGTTAGCACCCTCTGCCGCGTCGCAGGTCAGACCACCTCCTTGGTCAGATGCTCCCCAGCCGCTGGGGACTGAGGGCCATGGGTTAATTGCAGAGGTCATGAGGGAGGTTGTGGACGAATACTGCACCAGGGAGGCCAATTCCTGTTTTGGTGAGGGAGTGCCATTGTTGAAGCTTAGTGGGCCTTCCTAATTTGTTTGCACTTGGACTAGTATAGCCCCACTGGCTCTCTGTATTTTTTTTTTTTTGCCGGTGTCAGGCCCCACTCACGACGTTCGCATTAGAAGCCCGGTGTTCTACCTCTGCTCCACGTGTCCCGCAGTGTACATAAATATAGGCTGACGACGATGATGGTTGATTTGTTTTTGAACCGTGTCGTCATGATCGTTGTAGTCTTCAACTCATCGTCTTTGTGTTGTTTGAACGCCTCAAACAGCCTGCTTGTAATGTTATCCATGTTTCTAGACATATGGTGCACGTTTCGCTTGATGTTCATTAGTTGTTGACCAAGCATGTTTATGATCCCGGTCACCAGGTCCATGAGTTTCTTTTCTTCGCTAGTAGGTTGTGAGTTGATGGTGAGGAATGTAGGTGTTGGTGTTGTTGGCGGCCTATATTCCACATTTTGATTGTGTTCTACGGTCTACTTTTTCTGATAGTTTTTTAACTGTGTCGGTAAAACTTGTGACCAATTCTCTCACTTTCTTATTCGCATCAATTTGCTGCGTTTCTCTATCAGAGGTGATTTGTAGTGTTTTGCTAGGAGCGGTTGGGAGATACTGCGCTAGCTCAGCTAAACTTGTTGGGTTCTTGACCTCTCGTGTTATCTACCCGACTCTGGGATCTGCTCCTGGCTCGCTCCATGGCGCCGCTCCTGGATCTCTGCCTGATGCTTAGACTCGAGTTCCTAGATCTTGATCTCAATGCTGTCGTGGGTTCGCCTCGTGAGGATGCACTTCCTGAACTGGAGTTGCCCCTAGACACGTTGTTGGTAAAGTTGCTTGAATAAATTTCCATGGTCAGGCATCTCTTTGGATACGCCGCGTTGGTTTCGTCGCTATGGTGTTGCGCTGCTAAGCACGAGGTCGCGGGATCAAATCCCGGCCGCGGCGGCCGCATTTCGATGGGTGAAATATCCAAGATATCCCGTGTCCCGCGGATTGCGGGCACGCTAGAGGTCTCCTGGTGGTCAAAATTGATCCAGAGTGTCCCACAACGGCGTCTCTCATAACCAAATTGTGGTTTCGGTACTTTAAACCCAAGAATTGTATTTCTCGTTTTTGCTAGGTAGTGTTCTCGTGGCCCTCGCTTTGGGGCATTTCCGAGATCCGGCTAGATGCTTACCATTGCAGGAGCTACACGGATTTGCACTGATGGCCCTGTAGCAGTTCTTTTGTCCCACACGTGTCCGACTTTCAAGTCCCCTCGAGGCAAGTGTCGGTACGGTGTCCGGACTCCTTGCACTTGTTACAGAATTGTACCGCGCTTCTGAAGTGTGGCAGATTCGCTCCCATCAATGAAACACCCGGCCTACTTGGTATGAACGGGCCGTCGAAGGTGACTGCGGAGGGACTTTTGCCTAACATTCTGGTTTCGACAATGCTAACGTCGAATGACCTGATACATAGTTCGTCTAGAAGAACTTCCGGATTGATGTGAGGGTCCACTGCGTGAATGACTCCTTTAAGAATGTCTTCTCTTGGGACCAGATACGCGTTCATCGCTTGTTGCTTACCATTGATTGTTAGGTCTACCAGTTGGCCAGAACATCACTCTCTTCGGCCCTAAAAAGAACGCAAATGTTACAGCCTCGCTTGGGTCGTACTACAAAGTCCTTGTAGCTCAGCTTGCTCGGCGCGGAAATGGCTTCGGCGAGGTGTGTTGTTCGAGCGACACTGCATAGGTGTTGAAACAATCTTGAATTGCCTTCTGGCTAGTGGAGGAGGTGGTTTTCCTCCCGTTTTCCGTTAGGTTCCAGCCAGCCTTCGGAAGAGTACACATGGATGACGAACTTTCACTATGTTGGTTTCCCGCGCTTTTCTATCACGTCAGCTATCGCCTCTGCATAAGTGAAATGACCGTTTTCAAGCCTGCAACGGTGTTGGAATCCTGTGAGGACGCGGTATTCTCCGCATCTTAAAAAGAGTAATCCATGCTCTCGGTAGAACTCACCTCCACCATGGGCGGAGGGGGGGGGGGGGGAGGATATTCATTAAGAGTCCACCCAGTGATCTCTTACAGTTACAATTTCATTTTTAAACGGACGCTGTAAGAGTCCACCCTCTGGACTCTTACAGCGTGCGTTTAAAAATGATATTGTTGGGAAAGCCGAACATTTTTTTATATTATTCACGTTTTGGGCAGACATGTTCTTAAAACCTCAAAGAATTTTAGTTTTTGTAAATTTGCAAGTTAAAAGGAACATGCACATGTGAGAAATAATTTTGATATGCTCTGGCACATTGAGCTTGCAAGCAGCTGTGAAAAATTACTTAAAGAATACTTTAAAATGCAGCTTGGGAAATTATAATGGTTTCGTATTGTGGCCTAGAAGGTGTGTAGTTTCTGTTAACTTGCCTCAAAAGCAATTCTGCTTTGCATGCGGAAAGGCTCTACAAAAAATGTAATGATATGGGAAACCAGCCCTTGTTTCTAGAGCCGCTTCATTCATGAGCTTGGAGGTATGAACCTGCCATCGTGTAACTTTGATCGTGGCAGATGTGCTCGTTCATTCCTGGCACAAACGGTTTTCTGTGCACTTCATGCAATTCTAGTGCACTATGTGGCTGCCTGGCTGGTCCTGTAGCTGTTTTCTTGGCTCGCTGGGTACACGCTGCTCTTTAATGAACCTCAGTGGCGGTAGGTTGCGTGACTGCCTATATATCGCTGGGTAGGTTCCACTCTGAGATGGCAAAGACATTCTATTAGATTTCTCTGGTGCAGGGCTGAATCTAATCTACAACATATATATTCCGGCAATATATTCTTAATTTATGTTCGCACTGGTGCCCCGAGCGGATTTCGTGGAGGCGCCGCTACAAACTCGGCTACATACACGCCTCATGCAGGATGCGTTTCTGTGATGGCAGTACAGTTTATCTCTAGATACTTCGATGGTAATCTTATTAACATCGACGTTCTTCGTGAGAGGGGCTCTGCAATTATTTCATTTTACCACATCCTAACATAGAACCGCTTGCCAGTGTTAGTCGGCATGCATTTTTATTACAGGTTGGTTGCCAGCATTAAGGGTTTGATAACACAGCCGTTCGCGTATTTAAACATCTCATGAACACTGCTTGCTCGTATTAGTGAAAATGTCTCTTTCATTGACCTGAAGAATACGGAACGCTTTCAAAGTAAATCATGGCGCTCTTCAGCCATTACTGGCCCTTGCGCCACCAAACCCAATACATCATCGTCAACTTTAACCTCAACTTTACGAAAGTCGCAGTTTCGCCCGAAAGGCGAAGCATCAATTGTGATAGCAAATTAGTAGAGACCTATACGGAGTAAGGATAGTAGTTTTATCGGTTGTATAAACTTGGACACATTCGCCGCTGCACATGCTCATGCTCTACCATCTATGAGATCCCTTTCTCCTACAGGTGTATCTACATCAGGCAGACTGGAAGGCGTTTTAACAAGTGCCTTAGCAAACAACAGTACAATATCAAGGCAGCAATGTGCCTGCAGTTGGCAGAGCACTGCTGCGCCTGAATATGCCAGCCACGGATCAAGAAGGTGCTGGTCCTGTACTACCATCGTGACCTGGTGACAGGAGAAATTATGGGAGCATTCTTCATAAATAAGAATCGAGTTGAACCATACAGGCTATCGTTGCCCTAATTGATATAAAAATGGTACTGCTGAAATGAAGACAGCTGTGTGAGGAAGTGGTTTCTTACTTGTTGGAATGTATTTTTTCACATTATTTTATGAGTTCCTTTTTTTTTTGTGCGACAACAAACTTGTACCACGAAGTCGCATGTCAACTATAAAAGTGGACAGCAACACAAATAAATTCGTCAGTTGATAGTCAGTACCATGCTCCTGTTGTTGTGCCTTTCTCATTCCCTATTAATTGCACTGTTAATAATAAACCAGTACTAACTATCCGAGCTTACTATTCTTCTGAACCTATTTTTCGCATTCTGTTATCGTTAGTAATATAATTCTTTGGTTTGTTGGCCCACTCTCCTCTTTAATGTTATACCTTGACCGCACAAATAACTCAAATTACATTTAGAATATTAGCTTGTGTGCGGCAAAATGAGTATAAAATTGTAATAGCATTAAAATCATGCCCATCACATTTATTGTCTTATTTGGTAGCTTTCGCTCCATATTACGGTATGAAGGGTGCACCTCTCAAGAGCAGCCGCCAAAATTAGATGACCATTTCTTGTGACCAGTTAAAAATGCGCTATAACTGAAGTGTGGCATGGCTTCAGATGTGAAACAAAAATCAGATGTGATGAATTCTTGCATCAAAGGCTGCTGAAACATAAGCACAGGCAGGGCAATGTACAAAGACAAATAAATAGGTGAATCATAAATAGGAAAGGGCACCACCCTGTCCTGTTTTACATATCCCTTCTATGCCCATGGTTTTGCATGCGGCTATGCCTATACTTGCGAAATGAACCAACTACCTGAATTCCAAGTTTTTTTTTCTGCGGGAGTACGGTGAAAATACACTAAAGCAAAAAAAGTTATGGTGACGGAATCTTGTCGCCCTTATAAAAGCGGTATATTTGTGACTGGGCAGACTTATACAGTGCCTGAAGCCACATCACAACTGTTGTCAAAAGATGGATGTGCCCTGGCAAATCAGTTCTGTGGTTGTACATTGTGCAATTTTTTTTAAATGCAGAGCATTTCTTTAAATCACATGTAACGTGCGCCGTCCGTCCGCAACAGCTCGAGCACAGGTGCGCCCTCTCCCCCACTCCTCCTCTCCCGCATCACGCTTGCAGCACATGTGCAGGTGTTTATTATACATAAGGAAGAGACGCTTAATTCTGCAGCCCATAAGGGAGCACGGCGCAGCGTCGTAGGGGATAGGGGGAGTAGGAGGTAAAGAAAAAGAGAAGAGAGATAGTTCAGGGGGCTCGACCGCACATGGGTAGGCAGCAGAGGCGGCAGGGACCGGCAAGGGCAGGTACGCTCAGCGGTATGCTGCTATCCCACTCGCCTCCACGAACTCCACGAGGCTGTGTAGTGCGGGGAGATGGTAGCGGGATGGGAACAGCAGGTTGGTCAGTGAGTCAGCAGGAAGTCCCTGCAGTCTATAGGCTCGGGTGACCTTCGAACGTTCCTGTGCTAGGGCTGGACAGGCGCAGAGGAGGTGTTCGAGTGTCTCGGGGTCACCGCATCGTTGGCACGAGGGGGAGGCGCTGCGGCCTTTGGCATGAAGCCTGGCTGCTGTCCATATGCAGCCAGTCCGGAGTCGCAGTAGGGTGGCTCTGTCTCGCCTGGTGAGGCCAGACTCGGGGAGCAGCTTAGGTCCCTTGCCATTTGCCACCCTCGGGTCGGGTGGATCGCCAGTAGAAGCTGCTTCAGTCGTGGCCTCGAGTAGTCTGAAGCCGCCACTGATCGAGTGAATGAGACTCCTGGGTGGTGGGCAGCTTTAGCGAGGGTGTCCGCCTCCTCGTTACCAGCTATGCCCACATGGGAGGGCAGCCAGTGAAAGGAGACGGACACTCCGGAGGAGGCGAGCGCCGAGAACTTCGCGGTCAAGAGGGACCCCGTCAGTCCAGCTCGATGGCAGTTGGAAAGGGACTGCAGCGCCGGTTTGCTGTCGCATAGCACAGCAACCGGCCGTGCAGGAGGGTCCTCAGCCAGGAGGTCAGCCGCCAGGTGAAGCCCCGCCAGCTCCGCCGCTGTCGAACTCGCTGGGAACGGCAGACGGCATTGCCTGCTGATGGCTTTGGCAGGGATGACGCACGCCGCTGCTGCTGACCCATCCGGCATCACAGAACCGTCGGTGAACACCTGCAGCCGACCCTCCAGTTCCTGGAGTTTGCAGGATGCTGCCTGCTGCAGAGCGGTCACAGGTGTCCCACGCTTTGTAGCCCCATCGAGGGAGAGGTGGACCTCCGGTGGCCGGTGGTGTGGTGGTGGTGAGGGAACCGCCACTGGTGGGTGAGTCACCATCTGCTCGTAGAGAAGGCAGAGCCCTCCCATCCGTGACGATGGTAGGCTGCGAAGCCGTTCTAGGAGGGCCCTGCCATCAGGTGTCCGGTGTAGCCGGTCCAGGTGTCCCAGCGCTCGCTGGAGCATTCGGAGAGAGAGAGAGGCCTCTCGTTGGCCTCGGCGAGTGTTGCTGCTACTGGGGAATACTTGGGGAGCCCCAGAATGGCCCTCACGGCACCCCTGTGCAGTCCCTCCAGTTGGCATCTCCTGGCTGGAGACAGGTTCACCAATGGGAGGGCGTAGAGGAGAGCAGATGTTGCTGCGGCCTGGTTGAGCCGCAGAGCCCACTTTGTGGTGAATCCACGACCATGCTGCTGAAGCTTGCTGATAGCCCCCTGGACTCGGCGCACTTTGGTCATGGTCGCCTTGGCAGCTGGAATCCAAGTAAGCCGGTGGTCGATGGTGAGCCCCAGGTACCTAACGACCAGATTCCATGGTAGTGCTTTGGCACCAACCTTGAGCTGCTTGACGTACCTACGTGCCGAGGCCACCGGGTGTATCAGGAGGGCCTCCGTCTTGGCAGCACAGACCCTGAGTCCAATGCCTCCTAGGTAGGAGACGACCGCATCCAGGGCCTCCTGCAGCGACCTCCTGATGGCTGGGATCGACCGCCTCGGTCCCCGTACCCAGAGTGCCACATCGTCTGCATAGATGGAGCAGCGGGATGGGAATCGGGTGGCGGCTGGGAGTGATGCCGGCAATCCTGCCAGTGCCATGTTGAAAAGGAAGGGGCTGAGCACTGACCCTTGTGGGACACCTGCTGTGATGTCCCTGGGTTCGCTCAGCTCCCTTCCAACACGGACACGGAAGGTCCTTCCCGACAGGAATGCGGTGACAAAGCCACGGAGGCATCCGATGATGCCGAGTCCGTCCATGGCAGCCTCGACGACTGTATGAGGGAGGCCGTCAAAAGCACTCTCCACATCCAGCAGCACTAGCATGGCCACGTCCCCGCAGGCCTTGGCATCCTCGAGAGTGGCGACGACGTCCGCGATTGAGTCCGCCGTGCAGCGGTAGCACCTGAAGCCCGACTGTTGCTCTGGGAAGAATTGCAGCTGCGCCGCAATCCACTCCAATCGCGCCAGGGCCACTCTCTCCAGCACCTTGCAGGCCGCAGAGGTGAGGGAGACCGGCCTGTACGAAGACAGTGCTGTGGCAGGCTTCCGAGGCTTCAGGATCGGCGCTACCACTGCTGCTCGCCAGCTCTCTGGTATGTCTCCTGTGCTCCAGATGTCGTTGAAGAACTCCAGGAGCCGTTGACGACCGGCCTCCTCCAGATTCCGCAGCATCTGGAACGTGATGCCATCAGCTCCAGGCGTGCTCCGGCGCTTGGTCCTGCTGAGTGCTGCTTCAAGCTCATGAATCCGGATGGACTCGTTACACAGCTCCTGGATCTGTGCAGCCACCCATCCTGGATGATGGCAGGACTCAGGATATGGCAGAGCAGCAGCCGGTGGTGGTGTGGCCAGCAGGACAGGTATTCTGGCGGCAAACCGATCTGCCAAAAGCTCGGCCAGGGCAGCAGCGCTGATTCCAAGGTGCACGGCAACTGCCAGCGCCTGACGTGTGGCTTGTGGAAGCATCAGCAGGCACTTCAGCAGGCGCCACGCACGGGGACCATCCTGGGTGCGGCTTATAGAAGAGCAGACACCCTCCCAGCTCTGGCGCCGGCGTCTCCGTGCATGGCGTCTGCAAACGGCATCCACGTGGCGGTACTTGGTCCAAAGCTCCGGCCGGGCAGTGCGCAGTGCCTGGCGCTCCGCCCGGCGCCGCTCCGCTCGCAGGGCCAGGTGCCTCAGGTCTGGAACCGGCTGGCCCACCTGTGCTGTCGTGGTGACAGTTGCAGCCCTGGCGCTGTCGACCACCAGCTGGAGGAAGTCTCCGCCGTAGGTGTCCTGATGGCAAAGTCGTCTGAAGGCCCGCCAGTCCACGATGTGGCACTCCCGACTCCTAGGTGTCTTGCCTTGGAATGGAGAGAGCAGGAGAGGCAGGTGGTCAGACCCCCAGGTGTCCGGGAGTGGTGCCCAGGAGTCCGATAGCCCTCTGTGGCCACGCTGATGTCAATGGCCGAGCGGACTGCCCGGCCAGAGCGTCGGAGGAACGTAGGTAGGCCGGTGTTCAGGATCTGCAGGCCTAGCTGCTGGAGAACGTCCTGCAGCGCGCGAAGCGTCGTAGTTGAGTCGCGCTCCGGCGCTGCAAGCACCGTAGCAACAGCAGGTGCTGGCGTGATAGCGCGCCCTCTCTCCACCCCCTCTCCCTCTAACGCGCGCGCTAGGAATATAAAGCGGGTTGGCGCGGGCTCCACTCGTCAACTCCTGCGCTCTCTTCTCTTGCGTTCGTCGGCGGTCGCAGTTGATAAGCGATGGAAGCAAGACCTTCAACTAGTACCTCGACGCAATCCAACATCAGCGCCGAAGCACTAGTTCAAGACATCGTACCATCGTCTTCGTCGGCGGCGGCAGGAGACAAGGCGGCGAGGCGGCGCGCTGCCGACGCCGAACGCAAGTGTCGTAAGCGTGCTGCGGACGCCGAACGCTAGCGTCGTAAGCGTGCTGCCGACGCCGAACTTCGTGAACGAGAAACCGCGGCCAGGCGTCAACGTCGACAAGCGGATCCCGAGCAGCGTGCACGAGAAGCCGCGGGCAGGCGTCAGCGTCGGGGCGCGGACCCTTCGAGTCGAGAACGACACGCAGACCACCACCACCACACCAACAACACCAACACCACGGAACCCCACTATATGCTCTGCATTTACACGTGTCCCTCGCCCGGGGGCATGCGACGGAGCTTTTTTTGACAAGCAAGAAACCTGATCCTCTGCTGGCATTTATCACGGAAAAAAGAATGCCTTTAATTATCACATTTTCTTTGTGTTGCCCTAAATGCTGACTGGAGCTTCTATTGGTAGCAAGGTCACTTCATCGTCTAAGTGTCCACAGCACGGAGCTGACCGATTTGCATAATTATGCTGCATGGTGTTGGTTTATGACATTTATTACTGCTGCATGACAATCATGTATGACAATCACAAAGAATTTTGGTGACGCAAATTGCACCAGGCATCCCATTCGAAACCATGCTGCCCTTTGTGCGGATATTAACTAATTTTACTTTCTCACACTAGGAAATTTAATTATTGAGATACAGAGAAATTGGGGCTTCATTCAATAGCCATTGAGATTTTACAAATGTTAATAACGTTTATCTCTGGGCTATTTCAACGATAACTAAGGTCACAATGGGGGATGTGTCACACACAGCACCGACTTTCAACTTGTGTATTAGACACCTCTTTATTTTTTACTTTTTCGAACAAGAGCATACGGCAGGCATTCCATTTTATTCCTCCAGCTCGTTTGTTCCTCTTTCATGGGATACTAACAACACAAGTTGTAAGCCTTCCACAGCTTCAAGGGAACACAGGGAGTGTTTAGTGGGCGTAGAGCTATACTCTGTAATGGCATAATCAGTTCTTCCTGTGGTGATTAAAGATTTCTAAAATGCTCAACAAGTGTTTTTGTTTGGATAATGGAAATGTAAGCTTAACAGGTAACGAGTCTATGACTTATGCAGACAGCCATGCTAGTAGGAGTGCCTGGTAAAGAATGGCATAAAAACATAGGCACCACTGCTCTAACCTACTGGGAACACCCCTACACTATGTATAAAAATGTTCAAATTTTATTTTGCCTTATAAAACCTTTGCGAGCAGAAGCCATCAATTAAGCGGTTTCTTATTTTCCTCGATTGTATGTTCACATTCACCAATTGCCCAACAAGTGTTCCAAGCTGATGCTCTCACAGTCCTTTGCATTGAACACATCCCTGTTTCCACTTGCAAACTTGGTTGGTAAGTAGATTTAGTCACCCTCATCAAAATCTGAAATACCCGCCAGAACACTTGGTTTACACATTTTACATGTGTAAACACATTTTACATGTGTCAAATTAATTTTTCAATTGAAAGGTACTATGCATGTGGCTTCTAATTAAGAGGTAGGGTGCGCATTACGGTGTATGCAACCGTCAAAGGCCTTGCTCCCGCTTCCGGACGTTCGAGCGGTATTGATTAACTGGTCCCGTGAGCACGTATGTAAACAATGCCTTAAACCTGAAGTGCCCTGCTATAATGCTCCCCCTTTCTTGAACCCTAGGAGGGAAGCCATACTTCTGAAATTTGGCGTAAAAGATAGATAAAAAAGGAGGACACGAAAATGCGCCTGCTTCAAGTCATCATCTAAAATTCAACATGACAGTAGTTTGTACTGGCTCCCTTATATTTGCGTGGTGTAAAATTATGTCAAGCAGCAAACCAAGCATGAGCTTTTGATTTTTATAGCCAACACAGGCACCCTGCTCAATGTAAGTATAATTTCACTAAGTAAATCTGCAATCTCATTGTACCACTCTTTTTTCTCACGTTGATATATCTGTTGAGAGGCCAGACAAAAAGTAGTCGCTTGTCGCAAAACTAATCACCTGTTTTTTTTTTTTTTCAAAACATATTTACAAATTTTCAATGACACTTGTTCCTTTGTGTATGCCTCCAGAGAGCATACTTATCTTGACTCGGTCATCAGAGATGTTACAAAAATTACTAAGTCAAGGTGACTGCCAAGAGCTTGTCAGAATTTTCATCTTGGTGTGACATACTGTCTTTTGGAAGTTTTCGTGCCATTAGTTACATGGTACACCCAGAATACCCACATTCTATTTTTCTCGTCCAAATTGGGTGGAAACACATTTTGATGATTTGGAGTGCGCTCCTCTACCCCATGTGGAGTTGTGCTGAGCTTGCTCCTTGGCACCATTTTGTCCTTGCAGCTGCCTTCTTGAGTTTTATAAAATGGGTGCCTGAAATTTATTGTGGGTAGAAATTACCACGAGGAAGTATTGTGAAACCACATAAGGACAATCAAGGAAAAAGGTCATTACTCTAAAAAGAGACCTTAGCACTTAATATTTCTACTGAACTGCATGTGAAACGTACATTAAATGACTGCAAAAGTCAAATGCCAAACCAATTTAAATTTTAGATTTAAAGAAAAAAAAAAGAAAACCGGCTGTTAGGCCTCAGTCCAGCACCAATGTTACAAAACTTCTACTAAAAAATTCAATATTGGTCATTGTTGGCTTTCTTCATAGACGCATCCCCTCCTGTAGGGGAGAGAGATTGTGTATGGATGGATGATGGGCAGTTGTGGTATGGTGTGCATCTCATTTCTGATGTTATCATCAAATATAATTCCTGAAGAGAATTCTGCCTCTTTGGCTTATCTAAAACAAAAGAAATCATCCGCCAAAGAAAATGGAACATACCGAGTGGAGTTAAAGACTACACTCAGCGTACACAAGTGACCGAAAATAACGCAAATGTGGTGCTCGAAGAATGAAGGGAGATGACGTGATAAGGAGTTAAACCGCCCTTAAAGAAACCCGTCAAAGTTATGAGACCAAATTTTGTATGCTCTGCTTGTGCTACACTTGATGTTGATTGCAATATCAAGTATTCATAACTGCAGTCATTTGACTGTCTCTAGCATCTCTAGCAGTCAGAGCATGTAGCTTTTGTGTAACCTACTAAAAAGCAAACAGCGCAAAGCTGTATGATGAACTCAGGTGGGTCACAAACACGCCTTGTGACACATCCTAGGCACGCGTCCAGTGTGCCTGCCCCGTCTGGTTATGCCACTGCTCGAGCCATAAATTTAGGAGACTATTTGGAGTAGACAAGAAAATTATCATCATCATCATCTTCAACCTATATTTCTGTCCACTGCAGGACGAAGGCCTGTAGTGGACCGAAATTTATACTCTCGCTCAGGAGGGGAGAGTACAACTAACATTTCATTCTCCTGCTGCGGATAGAGTGAACAATGCATTTCACTCCACCCAACATTTTACAAGAGCCTTTACAATGCCTTAAAGAGTTTATCGGCTCCTTCACTCCTGCGATACTCTCCAGTTTTCAGAGTGCCGAAGGGCGACATCCCACGTCTTGTGTTCGACGTCGATGTACATCACTAACATATCGGTGAGCGTCTTGTTCAGAAGTTCCATTAGGCCATTCGTCTGAGGCAGGCCCGTAGCCAAGGCTCAAGGCCTTGACTCTTTGAGAAAAGCACCTATTTTTCAGTAATAACTTTCGGTAAAAATCGCAGTATGTAGATTATGCGGCTTTTTAAATACTATTTTAATATTAGTTGACAGCATGACAGCGCGAAGCGGGCTGTGCGTCGAGTTGTAGCTGAAAAAACGGGGGGGCGGGGGGGGGGGGGAGGAAAGTTTGCAGTGGCAACAAAGTTGGGAGCGCAGCCGCCCCCGACTGTTTATCGGGCGTCGTCTGCTCTTTTGTGATGCTCCGGGTTGCTTACGCGGCGGCCCGTTCGGCCGATGCATGTAGCGCCGTAGGCCATGTGCACGGAAAGATCAAAATTTCAAAGGGGGCCCCGGGCCCCTAGAGCCCCTTTGGCTACGGGCCTGGTCTGAGGGTGGTAGGCAGTGGTCCGCCGGTGACTTGTCCGGCTATACTGCAGTGTGGTTTCAGTAAGCTCAGCCGTGAAAGCCGATTCCCTGTCAGTAATGAGGACTTCTGGCGCACCATGTCGCACCAGGATGTTCTCGACAAAAAATTATGCTACTTCAGCTGCATGCCCTTGGGCAGGACTTTCGTTTCGGCGTAGCGGGAAGGTAGTCGGTGGCAACGACGATCCACTTGTTTCCAGGGTCCCAACAAATCCATCCCGACCTGCTCAAACTGTCGGTAAGGACGCTCAATCGGCTGAATCAATCGCGCTCGCCTTGTCGGTGGTGTCTTGCATCTCTAGCAGTCACAGCATGGCTTGACGTAGCGGGCGTCATCGCGGTCAGGCGCGAGCGATAGTACTTTGCTTTTATTCATGCGAGCGTACGGGAAAACCCAAGGCGCCCGGCTGTCTCATCGTCGTGCAGGGCGTGCAAGACTGCTGGCCGGAATGCTGCTGGCCCAACGAGACGGTAGTATGCGCGCGCTGGGGAGTTCTTTTTCACGAGGACGTTGTTGCGCGAGCAAAACGAAGCCAGTCCACGTCGAAATACCCTAGGGACAACGTCAGTTTTGCCTTCTGAGTACTCCAGAAGGCTTCGTAACTCAGGGTCTGCTCGTTGCTGTTCGGCGAAGCCGTCTGCAGTTATTGTTTCCTAGGAAGGCGTCCTCGCTCAGTTCGTCTTGCGGTGGTGGGTCAATCTGGGCGCGCGACACGAAGTCGGCGTCAGAATGCTTCCTCCTTAACTTATACACAAAGGTTAATGTCAAATTCCGGGATTCTGAGGTTCTATCGTGCTAGGCAACCTGAAGGATCCTTTAAGTTTGCCAGCCAACGCAATGCATGGTGGTCGCTTACCACTTTGAAGTGCCTGCCGTATATGTAAGGCCGTAATTTCGCCGTAGCCCAAATGATATCAAGGCACTCTTTCTCTGTCGTCGAATAATTCGCATCCGCTTTTGACAGTGACCGGCTAGCGTATGCTATGACGCTTTCAACCCCGTGCTTCCTTTGAACTAGCATGGCACCGATGCCTACGCTACATGCATCAGTGTGGATTTCCATCTCGCCGTCTTCGTCGAAATGTGGCAGCACCGGCGGTGACTGCAGCCGTCGTTCCAGCTCATCAAAACCGTTATTTTGCCGTGTTTCCCATTTAATGTCGACATCGGCTTTCGTGAGATAAGTTAATGGTTGCGCAATGCTTGAAAAATATATTACAAAGTGCCTCTATAAGGCACACAGGCCAAGGAAATTTCGCAGTGCCGTTTTGTCGACGGGCCGCGGGAACTTAGTGATGGAAGCTCTCTTCTGTGGGTCGGGACGGACTCCAGACTTTCTGCTGACGTAGCCTGAGAACAGAAGTTCTTCGTAAGCGAAACGGCACTTTTGAGACTTTAGGGTATGTACAGATGACTTGATCACCTCTAGCACTGTTCGAAGCCACCTCAGGTGACCTTGAAAATTCGTGGACTACAACGTCATCCAAGTAGACGAGACAAGTCTGTCACTTCAGTCCTGCCAAGACTGCGTGCATCACCTGCTGGAACATTGCAGGCACAGACCAAAGTCTGAATGGCATCACCTTGAACTAGAAAAGGCTGTCTGGCGTGATAAACGCGGTCTTCTCTCGATCCCTTTCGTCAACTTCAATTTGCCAATAACCGGTCTTCAGATCTATCGACGAAAGTTACTTCGCATTGCACAGGCGGTGCTATGCGTTGTCCATCCGTAAGAGGGGTACACTTCCTTCGGCGGTGATAATCGACGCAGAAGCGCAGAGTTCCATGCAACAACTTCAATAAAACCACTGGAGACGCCCACGGGTTTTTCGACGGCTGGATGTTGTCGTCGCGCAGCATTTCATTGACTTGTTGCCCTACAGCTTCTCGTTCTCGCGTCGAAACTTGGTAAGGGCTCTAGCGGAGTGGTCGAGCGCATTATTCGGTTCTTATGCGATGATTCGCAACTGGCGCTTGCCTATTTATCGATGTCGTCGACAAGCAGTCTTTTTTTCGTCGGAGAAGACTTTCGAGTTGTTTTTGCTTACCCATGGGGAGGCTTGGATTCATGTCGAAGACTGGTTGGTGAACTATGCTCGTCGAGGTCGATGCGGCAGAATCCGAGAGGGCAAACGAATTGCTGGTTTCGACAATTTCCTCGAGGTATGCGATTATCGTGCCCTTGTTGACGGCCCTGAACTCCTGGTTGAAGTTGGACAGCATCACTTTCGCTCTTCCTCTGTGCAGTCGAGTGATCCCGCTTGCTACGCAAGTTTCACGATTGAGCAGTAGACACTGATTGCCCTCGATGACGCCTTCTACATCGGCGGGTGCTTTGGTGCCAACAAAGATAACAATGTTGGAGCGAGGCGGGATGCTCACTTGATATTCGAGCGCACTCAAGGCGTGGTGACTACGAGAGCTCGCCGGCGGTATCGCGTTATCTTCGGATAGCGTTATCGACTTCGACTTCAGGTCGATTATTGCGCCGTGTTGGTTCAGGAAGGCCATACCGATAATTACGTCTTGTGAATACTGTTCGAGGATAACGAAGGTGGCAGGGTAGGTTCGGTCATGAACGGTCCTCCAGCAATCCGGATTTCAGGGCCTTCCCAAGCAGTCTTGATTTTCTTCAACTGAGCGTCAATGGGCCCACTCATGACGGAGTATAGTCGGCTCTTGTGTCCATTAAGGCGGTGACTGCGTGGTCATAGAAAACCACGGTGGTTCTTTCTCTTGCGTTGCAGTTAGGTCCTGAAATCGGATCACGGCTGCGTCGTGTTGACCTGTGGCTGGAACGTCGCGCCATCAGGTCCTCTTTTTTCAGCGCATTCTTTGCTTCCAAGCATCGTCAAGAAGCACGTCGAGGTCACTGGTTCTTTGTCTTGCGTAGCAGTTAGGTCTTGGCGTCGGATCACGTCGCGCCGTCTTGTACTGTGGCTGGAATGTTCTGCCTTCCGGTCTTTTTTCGGCATATTCTTTTCTTCCATACATCGTCAACATGGCGGCGTCTCGTTGATATGCCGTCGAGATAGTCGTTTCGGCACCTTCGTCAGTGGCGTAGGATCTTCGTCAGTTCCACGAACAGCAACCGCACCTCCATCGGTTGCTGCTTTTAGTCTTCCGGATATGGGCTGACGGACCACCATGGACTGTGCCAGTGCATGATTGGCGCAGTGGCGACACGTATTGACCTGGTGATGGCGAACGGGATGGTCGTCGAGGGCTCCACGGGGTGGCGGCGAGGGATTAGGCCATATCTCGTGGCCTGTCACCTTGCCAGTCTCCGTTGATCGCGTCGGCTGTCTGTGGCGTATGCGCTCTCTCTTCCTCAGTCGTGGCTGCCGCGGGGCCGACGTGCTCCCGGCGGGCTTGGGTGATACGCTGCGCGTGCCTAATTATGCGTGCTTTTGTGACAGTCAGTAGTGCAGGACATTCTGTCCCTCGCCAGTGATGTCAGTGTAAGCGATGCAGTCTTTCCGCTCGAAGCACTCAGTTACTGCACGCAAGAAGAAAGCTTTATTTCACAAAAGCCTAAATGCAGTTCACTGCCATGTGTGCGCGGTCTCCTTTTTAATACCGCAGAAATCAAAGGACTGTTCCCGTAAAAGAAAGAAACAATTATAAATGATCACGAGGAAAGCGCCGAGAGAGTGAAGTCTTTTTTATTATAGCAAGACGTTGATATTAAATTTATTTACTAGTAAAGTAGGAGCAGATTAGATGATCACACTAAAAGCCTGAAGGTGCTTGTGCTGTTAATGGCTCCCTTGTAATTGGTTATAGGGTATACTACCATTTTTCCTTCCTGATTTCCTCAACGCCCGAGGAATACCTGTTGGAGGAACATAAGAGTAAATAAAGAGGGTTAAATTCTAGGGAAACCTATATTTTTCTTGTAAGCCGAAACATATAATGACATTTGGTGTTTCAACTCCAGTTGCTTAAATCCTAAAGGAGGCATAAAATAAATAAAACTATCATTAGGAAATCAGTTCGTAGGTAAATCAAACAGCATTTTGTGGAGACAGGCTTTGATCGCTTGAACGGTACTCTCGGGAATATCCCACCAGCAATCTTGCTGACAAAGAGACAGAACCACAGTAAGAGGTTCAGTTTACTCATTCATTATTTCCACAATTACTTCGTATGATTGCACGAACACAAGTAACTGACATTTAAAACTGCATGTACTACAAACGCACTGTCCTCGAAAATTCGCGCACGTTTCGTATATTTCTTCTCCACGTAGAACACTTCAAGTAAAACTTTCAAAGAGCAGTGTGGTTAGGTGAAAAATGTATACAAGCATTAGTGATGAACACATAGCTGTTGACTCTGTGTCGAGTAATGAATGGATCTATTCATTGCGTGTTATAAAAGAAAGTATTTCTGAGCAAAAAACTGAATGTCAATAAAGTTCGTGATGTGTGAAAGGACAAAATAGTACTTCGTGTCTGAATGGTCCTTACAGGCATACAATGCAATCCAATCCAATCCAACGCACAACGCTACGCTCTCTTAGCGGTAGAGGATGAGGACGAAGTTCGGGTATGGTATCGAAAAAAGTAAAGAACCGTTTGTTCTGAGCTGATCGCTTTGCCATTTCCTCTTGGGACAATGTATTCTAAATAATGTGTTCTCCGTGTCGAATGAAAATTTCCAAGTAATTTGTGCACAAGCGATGAGTTTCTACAACACGCGTGGCTCATGCAAGACACAGTGCAAGTTCTTCATCGCACGGAGTCACATGCAAAATAACAATGTACATCTAAATGTTCGAATTTTTACTTCCAATTTCCATGAGAAAAAATCCACTAACAAGCTTACAATCTATTTGGGTAGACTACAGGCCTCCATCATTAAAGTTTTGAAGTGAAAATACAGCTAAAAATTCAGCCCTTCAACCATAATATTTTCTTTTTGCGCACATCTGTAGAAGCCTGAAAGTACCAGCTACCAGGTCTGACGGCCTTATGTCAACGTTCATACAGTCCAAAACAAAATTGCGTTGTTCTTTTTTCATAGTCGCGTTTCAGCATACTTTATGACGTGATCACTCAAGGGCGTAGTGTCCGCGCTCCTAGTAGGTCGTGACCAACGAAAAAGAAAGCGAAGTGTTGGAGAACGGTTTACTATGCAGTGAATTTCAATACATACATGTTGTGTTTCTACTGAGTCTTATACCTTTGTCTACAAAGCTGACAACTAGGGAAAGCGATCAGGGATCTGGTCATCGACTTCTGCAAGATAAAGGCCGGCCTCAGAGCGGCCTAAATAATGTATTTTAATAGCTTTCCTACAGCCAGTTTTGGTTTCGTTTCGCCGTGACCTCATCGTATAGAATCTGGTCACGCGGCTGCAGGATATTGCGAAGTTTTGGCACTCGTTTCAGTTTGTTCGGTCGCCTCCTACGCTGTAGGGTGCCTGTTGTGAGGGCCAATGTAGCGACAAAGTAGATGACCAAGCAAGCCGCAGCAATTGTCGAAACCTCGGAACGGCCTGTTCTCCCGTGACTACCTTTTGCATCATGACGTCATAACACATTAGGAACGAAACCAAACGTAGCTGTAAAAAAAAGTATTATACTAAATTATTTGGGGTGTCTGAAAATTACCAGTTATGTTTGTCGGGTTTCAAGGTTTGGGTTTACCATTTGAAGGAAATATTAATCATTCAGAAATATATTGCCATTGCGCCTTTAAAGCAGCGCGCATTGATTCAATAGACCTAGAATTCACCTCTTCGGCACTTCCCGACCTCTCCTTCAATCCATATCATGTCACGTTGTTTAACCCTGCGCAAATCATCGCGTCTGCTGATGCTCACGCTTCTTAGCGTTAAGCCACCTTCCGTCAGTTCCACTAAAGAATAAATAGATATTGTGGCCACTACCGGATGATTGAAGAAGAAAAATAATGTGCCAGCGAACGGCACGCCTAGCACTTTCTTCTAATAAAGATCTTTGTAGTGCCGTGAATACTTTGCTTTTGGTCCGCAAATTTAGTAGAGTGATGCTGGGTGGTGGCATTACATTTTCGGTACCAAAACCACTCTTCGTTTAAATGACTAGGTAGTGACACATTCTTTTGGCTTCAATTAGTGCAGAATGAAAGGAAAATATTTTAGGGAAATATGTCTACACTTTGCAAGGACAACATGCAAGAATGAACGTGAACTCGACAGCCTGAGCTTCTGTTTTCAATCCATTGTTAATGGCAACCATTATTCACCACGTGTGTTTTGTGACTAATTAGACATAAAAATAACAGCGACAGGCATGTTCAAAATAGTATATCCACATTGCAGTAAAAGTTGCACGTGATCCATGCTCGTGGATTCACTTCTCCCAAGTAACCTCCACTTGCTACAGCGCCACGTCAATACCACGCCGATGACAGTCAACATCTGTCTCAGCTCTAAAAACACGAAAACATTTTATTGAAGAATTCTATCTGTTGTTCATGTGACACGCGAGGGGAACTCTGTATGTTGCTGAATGGAGAAATGTTACGTAGGCCCCACTTTTCAATCATAAAAAGTAACTACTTTGTAGTTCGTTCTCATTTATTCGTTTTATGAAACCGCGTACATATAAGTGGCCTCAAGCAATAACAACATGCGGATTTTTAGTTCTCCGGTTCCCAATTAGTATATAGCTTCTTGCCTCTTTGTCTCGTCATTCGAAATTTGTGCGGTTGTGCAGAGGACAAGTAAATATATACGGAATCTCATCTTACCGTATCCACGTTTCATACAATCATGTTTAAATGATCTTTAATGCGGCTAAAACTGCATGTATCTCACGATGACAAAATGTTTGTATGTAGTGACAACTCTTTTGTACACAATAAAAAGTATTTCGTAAATGTTCGTTTCTAGATAACGCAAAGCGTGAGTGGAAATAGCTTTATTTAGAGCTTATCCATTCAGCTTCAGTGATATCGTGCTTGACTCCTGCTTTCGCACTAAATTAGCCTTGAATTATTGGCATAAAGTCATGCCAATATTTTACATTATAAATGAATCATCGCCTACCATTTTTTTCCCGGAGTCGTGCAAGCAGATGTCGTCAATGTTTTTCTACGATCGTATATTGGTAGAGCGGTGTTTTAGGTAGCGGTCAACAGAATCCCGTACGCCAGCTCCTCGTTTATATTAATCTGAACGGAACTAATATATATTAGACAGTATTCCTGTCTCAACGTTACGTCTAACATTTTTTGTTGCATCGGTCGCTGTTGGATCGCCCTAACTTCCCAAGCTACTTAGCTATCCTCCAAGTATATGTCCCATATACTCTAGTAGCACCAGCTGTTGGGCCAGTTGGTTCATGTCGAACATTAATGACTCACAGAGAAGAGAGGACATAAAGAGCTTGCCTTGTTTTCATGACCTGCCTTCGCTGTGATTAGGTTTTGGCGCTCACTGTATTATTGTTATATATGCACCATTTGTTAGCAGTAGTAGGATGGAATGACAGTACACTTTTTTTTCGAGAAAGGCGGTAAGCTGGCGGTCGTGACAAGGTAATATCTACCGTATGCGCTCCAACCCCCATTTTATTCTAACGTAAATTGTCTTCTCATACCCAGCGTACCCGGTAACTAAGTAGCCTAGATGCACGTACTACCCGCCGTGGTGGCTCAGTCGCTTTGGCGTTGCACAGCTGCGATAGAAGGTGAGCAGGAAGGTACGTACTGAAAGTTACATCGAACTTGTTTGCTTGTGGACGCTCTGGACGTATCCTTGCAGTTGCTGGAACATAATTGCTTGGCTTCCCGCCCAAATATCTTTCTGCAATATGACGAGGTAGGCATCACGTGTTTAAAGCAGGTAGAAAGAAAGCAAGTGGTAACACTAACGAAATCTCTCAAGGGACACTTTGTCGTAATTCACATTCCTAAAAACATTACGGCAGAAATCATCTCACGATGACATAAAACGGTAACCCGATTAGCATTCGAACAATGTATCGACACGCCACGATTCTGAAATCGCGCTTATTTAACATCTCTAGTGGTCCTCCTTAGACATTCGTTGCTTCGGCTGTTACCGACACAATCCGTGATTGTCCCACTTTGCATCGGAAATATTTTGAAGCGCAAAAAACGCAGACACAAAAGAGCACATGAGACACAGACGAGCGCAAACTACCTACAAGGTTTATTGACCACCACACGTGTTTATACTATGTCCCGCATTACCGCTGCACATGCGCAGAGTTCCTTCTAAGAAAGGACAGCTCTTTATCGGACAGGTGTACAGAAGGAGTGCTGATACAGGCTGAGCCTAATGCAGATATCTTTTCAGCTTCTATTATCTCACGGGTGAGTCTATGGTCACTTCTGCTGACAACAGCACACTTTTTTGTCAGCAGAAGTTACCATAGACTCACCCGTGAGATAATAGAAGCTGAAAATATATCTGCATTAGGCTCAGCCTGTATCAGCACTCCTTCTTTATACCTGTCCGATAAAGAGCTGTCCTTTCGTAGAAGGAACTCTGCGCACGTGCAGCGGTAATGCGGGGCATAGTATAAACACGTGTGGTGGTCAATAAACCTTGTTGGTAGTTTGCGCTCGTCTTTGTCTCATGTGCTCTTTTGTGTGTGTTTTTTGCACTTCAAACTATTTCCGATGTACAACCAACAGGCCCAAATCGCTACAATTCTGAAGCCCACTTTGCATGGTACTCGGTTTGCAATGTCGCCCATGAACATGGAGGCATGACGACCACTGTGTGACGTCGACGCAGTGACGACGATATAACAACGAAGAAGGAATGACGTCGATGAAACGACAAAGGTGGTATGGTGACGACGGCATGATGACAATGACATGAAAATTGCTAAATGATGACAATTGTATTACGACAACACCGTTACGACCACGGCATGAGGATAATGGCACGACGACCGTGTGTATGATGACGATGCTGCGACGAGTGTATGAGCGGACGACGAAACTAGAATTTCGACGATGGCATAATTACGAACGCATGACTACGACAGTATTACAACGGATGCTGATAGTGACTGTCTGACGACGACGCATTTATGAAGGTATTATGACAACGACGGCATAATCATGCTTGAATGAAAACAACATATATACGATAGAATGACCTTGATGGATCAACGAAATCGGTGTAACAAAAAAGCATGACGACAGTGAGATGACGTCGCTGAATCGATGACAAAAGAAAAACAACAGTGTGAATACGACGACGACATAACGAATGGTATGACAATGACTGTGTGACAACGTCAGTGCGACAAGGAATGCATGATGACGATAGCATTACAACGTTATTAGGACGGCGGAATGAAAACAACTCGATGGCGACGATGGCGTGACGGCGGCTGTATCAGGATGTCTGTATGACAACAATGCGTGAGATGACCGCATGAAAAGAGTCGTAAGACGAAGCTGCAGTAATGACAATTGCACGGACATGACAGCATGACGCGACAGCTAGACAACGACGGTATAATCACGATTGTATGGCGTTGACGCAATGACGACGCTAGCATGATAACGGCGGTATAATCACGATTGAATGACGCGAGCATAACTAGGATAGAATGAAGATGAAGGATTGATGCTGGTAGAACGACGAAGGCGGCCTGATGATGACGGCATGACGACAAGGGTGCCGTTACTAAAGTGATGAGGATTATAAAACGACCACGGGAAGAGGACGGCATGACAACAATGAAATGATGACTACTGTGTGATGACGATGACGTGGTGATCACGGCAAAGCGAGAGTTGAGGACGAAATTGTAATGGCTACTGAAAACTACAGACTACTAACGACTACGGCTTCGGCGTCACGACGAGGGTATGACAACGAATGCATAACGATGGTACAATGACGGCGATTGCATGACAATGGTATGAGGATACTAGGAAGACGACGGATGCATGACGAGAAAGCTTTGGTGATAACTGTATCACGAAGCTACCAGTACAAACATGACGAGAGTCGTATGACAAAGCTGGAGCTGCAGTGAAAGACGCAGATACGGGGCCACTAACAGCTAAGCTGTTAGCCTCTAGTTAGTCTGGATGTTTCGTGGCGTGCTCACCGAAAAACCGGTAGCTCGAAAAGGAACTTGTGTTGGAGTTTCCGCGTAACAGAATATGTTTTCTCGTACATTGGAATTACAATCCGATGCGTTCATGTCTGTATAGTTAGCGGTAAGTCGTACTTCACAAATTTTCTGACTCAGTTTACTTTGATAAATTCAATTAGTTCAATAACGCACTTACGCAGGTGGAGGGGTTACAAGAATGAGGATGTATGCTGCACTTCTGGATGTGCGTGCGCGCGTAACGAACGTGTGCACACAAGGTAACCCTCTGTGGTAAAACACAACGACAGCTACCTGTGCTCGGCTAGTTGCGAAAAAAAAACCGAGAGCACAAGTGGCGGCGGCAGAGAAAAAAAGAAGGGGTGAAGGCACGAGGCAGCCAAAAAAAAAAAGACTAATTCGACACGGCGTTCGAACAGCCACGGCTCGATAGGGCTACCCGGGTAAACCGCAGGGCAACCTCATGACCGGTCGCTCCTGCGGATATCTGTGTCCAGTGCGGCTACTACCTGCCCGCTACTGTTCCCGGCCAGCACTGTTCCTGGTCGACCTGATCTCTGCCATCCTGAACGCTCGAGCCACCGCCACCGCTCACCCATAACCTCGGCACGTGATACGCTACGTCCTGCTCAGCGACCAAGTCGTTCCGTCACGGGCTCGTCCTGCTGAAGACGACGAGGACGTCAGCGCGAGCAAGAACCTGTAGCGTAGGTATCATCATGCATGTGTAATATGTACTTTAGTTACTGTGTGATGGTGGGCCGTTCTGTTTCTATAGTGTATGATAGAGTGCTTAGTCTTAATACTTGTTATGTACCAATCTAAACGTCTACGGCTCCATCCTTCACCGCACCGCACGTCAATAAACGCGACGGTCCGCAATCATCTCACTCACCTCCTTGATGCGTGGACGATATGCCCATTGCATCTGTCGAACAGTGTGTGCTGCGACAGTAATCGACATTATGGCAAACACTGTCCAACAACAGTACCGCCACGGCAGCTGGAAAAGAGGTTTGTGTTGACTTTCCGCGTAATAATATTTTTTCGTGAATATTCTCATGACAATCCGACGCTATTACGTCTGATACACTCCGATGCTATCATGTCTGTAAGCTGTGCGTCAGTCGTAATTTACGAATTTTGTCACACTTTCTATCTTAGAATTCAATTAGAGGGTGGACAACAATGAGGATGGACCTCAAACAGTAGCTGGAAAAGTGTTTTGTCTTTCAGTTTCGACATAACAGAAACATGTATTCACTGGGGACGAATTACAACAAATGATTGAAGACCTTAACTGAGAAAGTGCAAGAGTGGGGTGAAGATAATATGCAGAAGACAAAGATAATGTTCAATAGCCTGGCAAGGGAACAAGAATTCCGGACCGCCAGTCAGCCTCTAGAGTCTGTAAATGGAGTACATTTATCTAGGTCAATTACTCATAGGGGACCCAGATCATTAGAAAGAATTTACAGAACAATAAAATTGGGTTGGAGTGCATATGGCAGGCATTCCCAAATCCTGACTGGGAGCTTACGACTGTCGTTGAAAGATAAGTGTACAATCATTGCATCCTACCGGTGCTAACATGGGGCAGAAACTTGGAGGTTGACAAAGAAGCTCCAGAACAAGTTAAGGACAGCACAAAGAGCGATGTCCTAACGTTAAGAGACAGAAGAGAGCGGTGTGGATCAGAGTCAAACGGGGATAGCCGGTAGCCTAGTTGACCTTAAGAGGCGAAAATGGAGCTGGGGAAAGCCACGTAATGCGTAGGATGGATAACCGGAGGACCATTAAAGTTACAGAATGGATACCAAGAGAAGGAAGCGCAGTCGAGGACGGCAGAAAACTAAATGGGGTGATGAAGTTACGAAATTTGCAGGCGCAAGTAGGAATCAGCTAGCGCAGACTGGGGTAATTGGAGGCCTTCGTTCAGCAGTGGACAAATATAGGCTGATGATGGATGATTTCAATTGACCATCGGTTCTTGAATACGGCAAGCTTTTCCTTTTTTTCACGATCATCAGTTTATTTAGATACATGGTTGCAGCACGCTGCTGAAAATCACCTTTCACATTATTTATCACATTATGTCTTTGGTTTGTTACAGGCACAATTATCTTTCAGTGATATTTTTAATGCAGACTCGGGCCGCTTAAAGCAGGCCATATTTGCACAGGAATATTGCTACGCATTTGTTACTTTGCTTTTAGTACTGGAACTTCTGACCGATGGCTATGAATTGCAATGATGCCGATTATGCTTTAAAAATCGATGTCATGATCATCATCATATTTGTGTCTAGTGCAGGACAAAGGCTTTTCATCATCATCAGCAGCAGCAGCCTATATTTATCTCCACTGCAGGACGAAGGCCTCTCCCTGCGATCTCCAATTACCCTTGTCTTCCGCTAGCTGATTCCAATTTGCACCTGCAAATTTCCTAACTTCATCACCCCACCTAGTTTTCTGCCTTCCTCGACTGCGCTTCCTTTCCCTTGGTATCCATTCTGTAACTCTAATGGTCCACTATGTCTATATGTAAGGGGACCACTATATAAGTGGACCATTAGAGTTACAAGGCCAATGCCAGCTGACCGCATATTATGTTCACTAATTTCTACTTTCTTCCCACAAGCTAGTCTTTTGTCATCTGCAAGTACTACGGGACCCTATTAGACCACCGACACTCTGTTTTACACATTAGATGTCCTACGCAACACCACTTCTTCTCTCCAATCTTACCACTGTCTTCCTGTATAACGTTACGCCTAATCTTTTTTGTTGTTTTTTGCTGCATCACCCAACTTCTTCTCAAGGTTGTTAGCTTACTTCCAAGTATATGTCCCATATACTCTAGTTGTACTTACTGTTGGGCTTGTTGGGCTTGTTGGGTCATGTCGAACATTAATGATGTTAGCGCCGAAGCCCGATCACAGAGAGGAGAGGACACAAATCGCTTGTTTTGGTTTTGTTTAATCACTTCCCTCACAGTGTTCGTATTCTTGGGGCTCATTGCATTAATGCTCGATATGTATAATTTATTATTAGTATTAGGATGGAATGACTAGGCACTTCTTCTTGAAGGATTGCGGTAAGCTGTCGCTAGCGAAGTGGTGATGGCTACCGTATGCGCTCAGATACCCCTTTTATTCTAACATTAATTTCCTTCTTACAAGCAAGGTGTGTCGTAACTAAGGAGCCTAGATAAACGTACTACCCGCCGTGGTGCTAGTGGCTTGACGCTGCACAGCAAGGATTGGAGGCAATCAGGAGGGTACGTACTCTGACGTGTTAAAGCTGAGGTGCTGGTGGTGGGGCGGAGGTTTCCGTGGACTCCCTCCAGCAAAATTGGTTTGGTTCCCGCCAAGGATCTTTCTGCAAGATAACGAGCCAGGCATCACGTTTTTAAAGCAGGTAGAAAGAAGAAAGCACTGGTAAAACAACGAAATCACTCAAGGAACGCTTTGTCGCAGTTCTCATTAAGACATTTACGGGAGAAATCATCTCACGATGACATTAGATAGTAATTCGATTACCATCGAGCAATGTATCGACATGCCACGATTCTTAACTTGTGCTTATTAACATCTCTAGTAGTCCCTCCTTAGACTTCTTTTGCTTCGGCTTACCTACATACTCCGTGATTGTGCCACCTTGCATGGACTCGCTTTGCAATGTCTACCTGAACATGGACATGACGACGACTGTGTTACTGAATCGATGGCGGTAGCAACATACAGCGTGAATACGAAGACGACATACGAATGGTTGTAACAATGACTGTCTGACGATGACGGTGCTATAACGAATGCAAGACGACAACGCATGACGACGATGGCATTACAGCGATACCATGACCATGAGATTAAAACGAATCTTTGACGACGATGGTGAGACGCGGCATATCATAAAGTCTGTATGACAAACGTGACGTAAAGACGACCGCATGACGAGAGTTGTATGACGAAGCTGCCATAACGACGCTGGCACGGACACGTGAAATGACGACGACGGTATGATAACAGGTGCATGATGACGATTGTATGGTGAGACACAATGATGGCGATAGCATGAAAACGGCAGTATACTCCCTACAGAATGACGCGAGCATAACTAGGATAGAATGAAGATGAGGAGTGTTTTCGGTAGAACGACGAAGGCGCGTGACGATGACGGCATGGAAACAACGTGACGTCACTGAATGATGATGGATAGAAGACGCTGGGCGATGACGGCATGACAACAATGATATTGATACGGAACAGCCGCCGCCACAGTGTGGCTACACTGAGGAGAAGGAAGACGACGGGTCCCGCTTGCTTAGGGTCGCCATTTTGGCCTCCGTTATCTTCCCTGTAAATAAAGTGAAATAGACTTGGGCATCAGGGACACGTAATTATTATGGAGGTGCGGAGTTCCCCCTACACGTCACGGAGCTTCGCAGCGGCCGCAGCGGCGCACTGAACATCGGCTCCTGCTGCCGGCACTTCATCTACGCAAGCGTCTCCGCCTGCAGCTCCCGACCTACGTCACCAGCGTTTCCCCCTCGGGATCCTGGTGTTTTCCGGGTGGCAGTCCTGATGTCGACGACTGCTCCGCCTTAACGAACTGTCAGCGCCATCACAGGCGGGATCCGACTGCTATGCTTGCCAACGTTCTTTTCTACCTGACGAGTTCCACGGGTGTGGTTCCAGACTCACGAAGAGGAGATCTCGAGCTGGAATCTGTTCAAAAAGAAGCTCCGCTACTTTTTTGACAATCCGTTCGTTCGCCAACTGAATGCCAAGAGCCCTTTGCCACACGGTTCAGACGTCGACGAGTCCTACGTCGTACATTCTAGATGTCCGGCCCTTTGTGCCAAGGCTGACCCGAATGGGTGGGAGGGCTATAAGGTTATCACGTCCTCAAAGGCATTGCTGACGGCGCCTTCAATTTACTGGGTTTACGAACGTCAACCAGCATCGATACGATTTCAAGGAGTGCCGCCGTCTCGAGCATGCTAAAAGACCGGTATCCCCAGCACATCACGCGACTGCCCAACACAGCTCTACGTCATCCTGTGACGATTTCTTCCACCAGCTTTCGCGGGTGACAACTTAACCCACATCATCGTCGTGAGGTCAAAGCAGCACACCGCGGCCCTTCATTATCGTCACCTGAGTTTTCTCGGGCGACGATCTTCTACAGAGTTGTCCAACGTAAACTGTGATCTCAATGACACGCAATACTGTTCACTGTGTTGGCATTTATCTGAGGGTACGGTACGTTATGTAGAGAATATCACGATCAGTCGCGCATGTTATTGCGGCTTGACATGCCGAAATAAAAACCATCCTCAAGATTATTTCCCACGAACAATGAGGCACTACGACGAAAAGAACCAAAAAGGTAGAATTTCGGATTTGAATTCCGGACCATGGTACCCCGCACCCCAAAAGTTTGTTGCGAGGAGGAAAGGCGAGAGACGTCCATGGTAGCAAACGACACCTTTACTGAGTGGCAACAACCAACCAACGTCGCTCACGTTTCTACTATATATAGAACCAGCTCCTTAATTGTCGCGCCCTATGATTATGATGATTATGGATTAAACATGTTGGTGTGACAAAATAACGAGCGGCTGCGCGGCGCTGGGGACCTTCTCCAGGCGTCGTAACCTTCCGCAATGCAGCTGCAAGTGTACCTTTCGGAAAGAGTAATTGGCACCGTTGTCGACCAGAGCAGTTACATGACCATAAACAGAAACGGTAATATGTCAGTGGAAACGTTGGCATCGGGTGAGAAGCCGGGAATCGGTCACTCACAGGTCAGTTTCTATTCGGTCACACGTTGCGTCGAGGAAGGAAATTTGATTGCTAGATGGAGAGCGGCCTCACCCCTGCAGTTCGCAGTCATTCGTTTTCCCTGGAAAGGGTGGAGCCGCTACGGCTGACAGAATCAAATGTGGTAGTGTTACTGCTAGAGGACACAAAGCTCCTAGGATCGAGACTGCCGTCGTCCAGGAACCGAAAGTTGATGCTGTCTTGACAGATACGCTTCGATTTCCTGAGGGCGCTCGTCGTAGCGCGGGCACCGCGCATCCGGCTGAAATCGGCGAGACCCATTTGACGGAACGTACCATCACGGTACAAGTGACCAGCTCTACCACAGTGGTAATATGTTAAACGATCGTCGGCCGCGCGGCACATTTGTCTTCCCCATGTTCTGTTGAGGGTATCTGTATGTACCTGTACGCGGAGTTGCTGCACTCGGAAACCGCGTTGCTGTCTGTCCCATCGGAGACGAGAAATGGGCTGTAGTTGGGGCTAGCACACGCACCGCTTCGGCGTAATTGATCAAGGAGTGGCAAAGGTTCCATTACCTGCCAAATCTCGTCAGAAAGCACGTCTGTGGTTTGCGGTTGGGGCTTGCTGCTTGAAACTTTGGGAGTTCCTCTCTCACCACACGGCGTACGATGTCTGGGAGACTTTCACTTTAGTTTCCTGTCGCGAGGGAGCAGGCGGTGGCTGTGAGATGCTCATATTGCAATGACCACTGCTGAAGCATCCTCTCCATATTTGCGGCCTCAGAAGAAACTCCGCTACAGTAGTAGAAGGATTACGCACAAGGCCGGCAAAGAGTTCCTCTTTCACTACACGCATCAAGAGCCGCACCATCTTTTTCTCGGACACGGAGGTACCTGCTCGACGAAACGCCGAGACATTTTTTCGACGAACATTGCGACCCTCTCATTTGGCCTCTCGTTCTATGACGTGCGGGCTTGCTCGACTTGCTCCTTCTTTCAGCGCTGCTGTAGATGTCGCAAAGCTGTCGCCGAAATTCCTGCTAACTCTTCAGAGAATATTTGTTGTTCGCAAACCACATGCGCGCAAAATCCTCGAGCGTCATGTAGACGTTAATGATCTTCCTGGCGTCCTCAATAGTTAAGGCTGGCGACTAGCTTGAAGTCATCAGACCAATCTTCAACGTCTTCAAGTGCATTGCCATGGAAAGACCGTGGCGTTCATGGCGCCTAAGCAATCCATGCGACAGGAGGAGTTTTGGGTCTCTGTGTGTGGCCTGTCGGAGTGGTGGACATCTTCTCGACTGGCTTGCCAGCAGATCGAACTCGATTGGCAGTCCGTGTAGGCGATGGTTTCTTCGGGGGACTTGGGGTCAAAAAGCTGGTGCTGTCTGGAGCTTCGAGTCCAGATTGCGAAACGTGTTGGTCTACACCGCACCTCCACCAGTTTGTTCCGAGAGGAAAGGCGAGAGAAGTCCAATGGCAGCGAACGGCTCCTTTACTGAAGCGTCTACAACAACCAACGCCGCTCGCGTCGTCTTCTATAAAACCAGCTCCTAAAATTGTCTCCCCTTATGATTATGATGATTATGAATTAAGCGTGTAAAACACGCGTGGCAATATCTGATACATCTTCTATCGGCACGCTCGTATAACATAAGATCATGGTTCGTAGGGTAAGGCGGTTTAGGTTGGGCAATTCGCTGCTCTATACTATCGGCTTATTTGCGTTATTTTAATGTGAGCATTGTTAGGAAGCTCTTAGCAAGGACACGAAAGGTCAATTTCATTTTTTTCGTTTGCCAAACAACTGAAGTTTTGCATTCAAATCAGGCAAAATCTTGCTACAATCTTAAGCTAGACCGAATAAGTTTTTAATCTCCAAAAATAATGAGAATATATGGAGTACTTAGACAATTAGGTAAAAATATAACTCAATTTCTTCTTTTTCCAGGGGTGTGAGTGATAAGCTCACTTAGGGTTTGATAATATAGCCGATATGTATGATCTATCTAGTAAGGGTACAGTTAAGGTGAATTACGTGACCATACAATATTTGGGGTTCTTGTGTCCTCCGGGCATGAAGGCACATCACCCTTAACAATGTCCGAAACTCAGTCACCTTCACGCGCTACAGCACAGCTGCCACGCAACTGACACGCACCTGGCGCGGAAGCGCACGCTCATTGGTGGAATTTATTGGACGCCGGGCGCCGCTCGCCGTTATCAACAGCTGCTCTCCTGCTCATACTGCAAAGCAGGTGAGCGCTGCTTCTACGCCATGCGCCAGAACAGCCACGTATAGGCAGCGCTGCCGTAATCTAAGGGAAGGTGAGAAGTAAAAACGTATAGCTCGTAAACGAGCAAATAAGCTGCTATCATATAATGCTTCGCACAATGGTCATTGTATTTAAGGGAGTCTAGCTGTATTTTTTGTGATTATAGGCTAATATTTTGTTACTGTTCGCAATAAAACAGTTGCTTTTGGAAATAAGTTCGAGCACGGGTGTGTCACTTGCTGAATTGGGCAGCATAAAAAATGGCTCAGAGAGTGCAAGTGCAAAACACTGCTGCAGCCAAAACCGCAACATACACCCATTCGGAGGCCCGAGACTGTTTTTTTTTCAGGAAATATGCGTCGTACAGTAGCGATAATTCGGCATATTGATACTATAGTACTGAATATGCCCTATCTAATGGTATTCTGGCGTGAGTGTGGTTTGTGTGTGGGTATAATTTCATTTGTCATAGTGTTCATTCACAGGACCGTGCTAGGAAGACCATCAGGCAAACGTCAACATTTTTGTTTAAGAGCCTCGCTGATGTTTAATCGACTAACATTGTAGGGCAATTCACGCACTTTTCAGAGTCTATCTATCAATCAATCTATCTATCTATCTATCCATCTGTCTGTGTCTCTCTCTAGCCGTGTCTAGCAAACTTGGGTCTCTCGTTAGTCCATGGTTTCATGGGAGCGCGTCGGGTGCTGTGCTGATGGAAACATAACCTTCGGAGCAGCTTGGGTCACGGGGCATGAGTCACTGTGTACCTATGTGCCGCTCTTCGACGAACCCTTGACGCCGACATCGGTCATGGAGTTCAGGGACTCGCCTTGTGGCATGAGTATGTCATCATCATCATCATCATCATCATCAGCCTATATTTATGTCCACTGCAGGCGAAGGCCTCTCCCTGCGATCTCCAATTACCCCTGTCTTGCGCTGCGTATTCCAACTTGCGCCTGCGAATTTCCTAACCTCATCATCCACCTGACTTTCTGCGTCCTCGACTGCGCTTCCCTTCTTGGATCCATTCTGTAACCCTAATGGTCCACCGGTTATCCATCCTACGCATTACATGGCCTGCCCAGCTCCATTTCTTCCGCTTAATGTCAACTAGAATATCGTCTACCCCCGTTTGTTCTCTGACCCACACCGCTCTTTCCTGTCTCTTAACGTTACTCCTAAGATTTTTCGTTCCATCGCTCTTTGTGCGGTCCTTAACTGTTCTCGAGCTTCTTTGTTAACCTCCAAGTTTCTGCCCCATATGTTAGCACCGGTAGAATGCAATGATTGTACACTTTTCTTTCAACGACAGTGGTAAGCTCCCAGTCAGGATTTGGCAATGCCTGCCGTATGCACTACAACCCAATTTTATTCTTTCTGTAAATTTCTTTCTCATGATCAGGGTCCCCTGTGAGTAATTGACCTAGATAAACATACTCCTTTACAGACTCTAGAGGCTGACTGGCGATCCTGAATTCTTGTTCCCTTGCCAGGCTATTGAACATTATCTTTGTCTTCTGCATATTCATCTTCAACCCAATTCTTGCACTTCTCGATGAAGGTCCTCAATCATTTGTTGTAATTCCTCTCCATTGTTGCTCAATAGGACAATGTCATCTGCAAACCGAAGGTGCTGAGATATTCGCCGTCGATCCTCACTCCTAATCCTTCCCAGTCTAAGAGCCTTGAATACTTCTTCTAAGCATGCAGTGAATAGCATTGGAGAGATTGTGTCTCCTTGCCTGACCCCTTTTCTTGATAGGTATCTTTCTACTTTTCTTGTGGAGAACCAAGGTAGCTGTGAATCCTTGTAGATATTTGCTAAGATATTCACGTATGCCTCCTGTCACTCCTTGATTACGCAATGCCTCTATGACTGCTGGTATCTCTACTGAATCGAATGCCTTTTCATAATCTATGAAAGCCATATAGAGAGGTTGATTGTACTCCGCAGATTTCTCGATTACCTGATTGATGGCATGGATATGGTCCATCGTAGAATATCCCTTCCTGAAGCCAGCCTGTTCTCTTGGTTGGCTGAAGTCAAGTGTTGTCCTGATTCTATTGGAATTATCTTGGTGAATATTTTATACAATACTGAAAGCAAGCTAATGGGTCTGTAATTCTTCAATTCTTTAACGTCTCCCTTCTTATGGATAAGTATAATGTTGGCGTTCTTCCAGCTCTCTGGTACACTTGAAGTTGTGAGGCATTGCGTATAAAGGGCCGCAAGCTTTTCAAGCATGATATCTCCTCCATCTTTGATTAAATCTACTGTTATTCCATCTTCTCCAGGCGCTTTTCCCCTGGTCATGTCTTTCAAGGCCCTTCTAACTTCATCGCTAGTTATAGAAGGAGCTTCTGTATCCGGTTCATCACTATTTCGAATGAAAGTAGCTTGGCTGTTTTGGCTACTGTACAGGTCAGTATAGAATTTTCTGCTGCTTTACTATGTCATCGAAATTGCTGATGATATTACCATGCTTATCTTTCAGTGCATACATCTTGCCTTGCCCTATGCCTAGTTTTCTTCTTACTGATTTCATGCTGCGTCCATATTTTACGGCTTCCTCAATTTTTCCACGTTATAATTTCGAATATCCCTTACTTTCTTCTTGTTGATCAGTTTTGACAGTTCAGCGAATTCTATCTGATCTCTTGAGTTGGACACTTTCATGTTTTGTCGTTTCTTTATTAGGTCCTTTGTTTCTTGGGAGAGCTTCCCTACAGGTTGCTTGGTTGCCTTACCTCCCACTTCAATTGCTGCTTCTGAGATCAGCCTAGTTACGGTTTCATTCATTAGCTGCTATGTTATCTTCATCTTCCTGTTCTAAAGCTGCATATTTGTTTGCGAGCACCAGCCTGAATTGGTCTGCTTTCACCCTTACTGCGTCTAGGTTGGCCTGTTCCTCTTGACTAATTTCACTCTTTCTCTCTTCAAATTGAGAGAAATCCCTAGACCTCACTAACCTATGGTCACTGCACTTTACCTTACCTAACACTTCTACATTCTGCACTATGCTTGGATCGGCAGAGAGTATGAAATCTATTTCATTCCTTGTTTCTCCATTAGGGCTTTTCCAGGTCCACTTCCTGTTGGTGCGCTTCCTGAAGAATGTATTCATTATTCGGAGCCTATTCCTTTCCGCGAATTCCACCAACATCTCTCCTCTTGCATTCCTAGAATCGATGCCGTAGTTCCAATTGCTTGCTCGCCAACCTGCTTTTGGCCACTTTTGCATTGAAGTCGCCCATGACTACAGTATACGGAGTTTGCACCTTTCTCATTGCTAATTCCACATCTTCATAAAACTGTTCTATCTCTTCATCATCGTGACTGGAAGTTGGGGCGTAGGCTTGTTACTACCTTCATTTTGTACCTCCTATTCAGCTTATTATGACGACTGCTACCTCTCCATAATGCTGTAAAATTCATCAATGTTGCCCGCTATGTTGTTATGGACTAGAAATCCTACCCCGGATTCTCTCTTATCTGGAAGACCTCTGTAGCAGAGGACCGTGGGTCGTTAGTCAGCACTGTGTAAGCTTCACCAGTTCTTCTAACCTCACTTAGGCCATCATATCCAGGCAATGCCTGATAATTCTTCAATAGTCCTGCTAGGCTAGCTCACTCGAGAGGGTGCGCGTGTTGAACGTTGCCAGGTTCAGTTTCCATTGGCGGCCTGTCCGGACCCAGAGATTCTTAGCACCCTCTGCCACGTCGCAGGTCTGACCGCCGCCTTGGTCAGGTGCTCCGCAGCCACTGGGGACTGAGGGCCATGGGTTAATTGTCGGAGTCATCAGGGAGGTAGTGGCCGAATACTGCACCAGGGAGGCCAATTCCTGTTCTGGTGAGGGAGTGACTTTGATGAAGCTTAGTGGGCCTGCTTAGTTTGGTTGCACCTGAACTAGTATAGCCCCACTAGCTCTCGGCAATATGTATTTTTTTTCTTTGCCGGTGTCAGGCACCACTCCTGGAAATGCATGAGTATGTACCGGTCTTTAATCGAGCACTCGGTATGTACCATTCTACAATAGCCCACACTACTGTAAATCAATGACAATCAATACGTCCTAGTTGAACATCACGGTTATGTGCTTACCGTGGTCTATTGTGCATATTCAGACATTTTTTTGTTACATGGTATGTATATAACGCTTCTTTTTAGGCTCACGATGTCAGGCAAGAAATTAGAAGAATACGTACTCCTATTCTGTGGTGATGAGGGAGGACTGTCGGGTTGAAAAGCCGGATTTTCAATTCCTTCAAGTTCTGCCTTTCCTGCAAGAACATGCCTCGGAAATGGTTCAAGCGTAGACAGAAGAGAAATTAAGGCCAGAGAGACTAAAATGTTCAAGCGAGAAACCGGCGTCATGATTTGCTGCCTCAGAAGTCTGCATACAATGGCTTCCATTCGCAAGCTTTTATGCCTTTGCGTAGACAATCGATATAGCAGATAGAAAAAAAAAGCTTTCTATTCCGACTTCCGTCGTGTGCATCACTTTTCCACGTGCTCTTTGTGTGCTTTTCTCGCCAGTATGCCAAGTCATTGCACTGCACCTTCAGTACGACAGGCACACTTGTTATAGCGACGTCGACACTGGCACGTTTACTTTCAACGAAAAGCTGCGGCTAGGTCAAAAACTGTGTCGGCGAAACGTTCCTTTTATGCGAAGTGTTGCTGAATCTGTGCCAGTGATAAATGCCTATAACAATTCTGTTACTAATAATTGTATTGTATAGTACTTATTAAAAACAACACGGTTTTCTTTTATGCGTAACACTGTGAAGAAACAAGGAAGCTTATATTTTACAGTAAAAAATGTTTGCTTTTGAAATACTTACACAGGATGCGCCCTCGCTGTACACTGTCCGGGTAAGTGCCCGATGCTATATCACTGTTTTCAGTGCAATGGCCTTTCCAAGCGAGATGTTAGGCTATCGAAAAATTTCCCAGTGGGGTCAGTCCACGCGAAACGTCGCAACCCCAGAAGTGACCATCGCTGATTATCATGGAAACAGCAGGTCGAGTCGGTGATCTTGTGAATAAGTTTCACCAAAGTACTTTTCTCGAAAAAAAAAAGTTGTGACATAAGCGCTCTTGGAAGTTCTAGTTTGTTCTGGAAGTTCTAGAATTGTTGGTTGCAGGCAACTTTTTTTAATCAAGTGAAAAACTACGTACAGTGAACAATATTACCTTATAATATTCTACTGGCACGGTTCTTTCATGTGACGTCATAGGATAACACATTTATGCGTTTTCCTCGTTTAATTCACTCAGTAAAAAAGCAATAAATTGTGCATATTCCGACCAAGAACATTCGATCGCTCATGGTCGAAAATTTGACAGTCCCGAAAATTCAATGGCACGAATATTGATGGTGCCAAATGTATGGTGTCACGATTGATGGTCGAACACACGACCTTTGGTAGGAGTCTAACCCACGCCCCTTGGTGTTAATTAAGGCATAGTTAACTAGATAGAGTTACTTAAGGCACTCGAACCACAATCTTTATGGGAGTCGCACCCTTGAAATTTGGTGTTAAGGCGAAGTTAATCAAGGCGCAGTTATTTCAGATGGAGTTAAGGCACTCAAACCCACGACCTTTAGCGGGAAGTCACACGCACGACCTTTGAGGTTCATTAGGGCGAAGTTATTAAATGCACAGTTAATTAGTACACAGTTAAATAAGGCACTCGAACCTACGACCTTTGGTCGGAAACAACAATAGGAAATAACGCATGCGAATCAGAATGTCATGTATTAATTTAATGAATGTCTCGTGAGCGCGCAGGCTTTCGCTTTCATCCTCTTTAGCGCAGGCTAAAGTGACTGCCAACTGTTTTTTTTTACCTAAGCATGATTAATGTTTCAGGGCACAAGATTCTCTTGCGATTTTTCCCGTTTCGAGAGTTTCTGCTACCAAATGTGTTTCGACTACAAAATACTTCCCAGAAAATTAGTCCGAAGTTAACAAGAAGTCTTTTTGGCAATGTTCACACCTAAATGAAGCATTAAGGTCGTCTAGATAAAGATAGACTCTGTAAACTGTGAACACTGTGTTACCTTTACAACTGATTAGTGTTCTCCTTGGAAGTGTACGTCTAAAGAGCTTCGCTGGACATTTTGCTGGATTCTGTAATATTGCACAGACACTGCGTTTTTTTAGATTGTCAGGTTATATCTCCATAAAAGTTCAGCCGTATACCAAGAAGAATTGGAGAGGAAGAGGACGTCTGTAATGAACGTTTCAGCATAGCGCTTTAAAATTTTTCGATGCACGCAACTGTGCTATTTCTAAATTATTTACTCTAACCGCTACAGAATTCGAGAAGTAAGCATTTAGTTATTCTTTAGCCAACCAGGCGCTCTTCTAACTAGCAAACCTACTTTCTTCGTCTTTTCCTCTTCTTCATTCCCAAGCAGCTTTACAAACATATCTGCGAAGAAATATATTATACTAAGTTGAACTTAAGGGGGGAAGCTTTAGCTTTGGGGCTGCTATCTAAATACATGAAAAATCAGAAATCGTTTTTCTAAGCAGACACTGTACTGAATGTGATTAGGTTTGTTAAATTTTAATAAAACTTACGATCTACTGATTTCAGAACACGATTTTTATTCTACTTGTCAACATTTTTCATAAAGTTTTGTAATAACAGCAACATTCAAAACACGAAACTTGAAGTGCACCATTTCCCTTTCCTACTTTCTTCGACCCGTCTGAGGAGCATCTGAAAGGAACGCAAGAGAAAAGATAAAGGCTTATAAATTCTAAAGGAACCTATATCTTATAAAAGGAAACAAACAATGGCATTTGGTCTTCGAACCCCATTTGCTTAAATTAGAAAGGAGGCATAAAATAAATGAAGTTGGCATGGGGATATTAGTTTTGTATTTAATCAAACAGCATTTGTGGAGACAGGTTTTGATCGCTTGAAAAGTCCTATCGGGGATATCCCACCAGCAATCTTGCCGACGATGAAACGATGAATAGAAAGAGGTCCAGTTTACTTATTCATTGTTTCCACAATCAGTTTGTATGATTGCACCCATAGAGGCAACTGTTATAAAAGTATATGTGATAAAACATCCTGTACTCAAAAATTCGCGCCCGATTGTCTGTTAGGACTCCACGTAAAACAGCTAAGTAAACCTGAAAGAGTTCTGTGCTTGAGTATGAATGAAATGCACACAAGCATTAGTGAATAATCCCATGGCCGTTGACTTTCGGTAGAGTAATGAATGGACCTATTCATGCGTGTTATAAATGAAAGCGTTCCAATATCTGGATATTCCACATAGAAAACAAACACTGAATTTCCGTGAAGTCCATAATGTCTGAAAGGACAAAATGGCGCTTCGTGCCTGAATGATTCTTACTGACATACAATGCAATCCAATTGTTGGCCCTAACAAATAGCCTCCTATATACTTCATGCCTGCCCATCGGCACCGAGAACGCAGGAAACCAGTTGTCGCGCCCAATTCCGTCACTCACCACCAGTTTGGCGGTGCTACCCCAGAATATAAACACAGGACGCTCTACGGCGGCGTGCGCTTTAGCATAACTATATATCACGCTAGTTTTTTTACCGGTGCCGATTCTACTGTTTACAACATCTTCGGGCGTTTAACGCCGGCACAGAAGCGTACAGGCCGCCGCGCATTGCTGCTTCTTCTTCTTCTTCAAAAAAAAAAAGAACGATAAAAGGAAACCACAGCTCTCATCTGTACTACTATGAAGCTTCATTTTCCTTCTGCTTATTATTACATATTTTTGTATGTCGCGTGGAAAAAAACAATGTCGGCTCTAATTACTGCACAACAAACACTTTTATTGCCATCATTTGGATTTAAAGTTTGTGGAGCTTTCGTGACAGGGGCTTCTGTGAAAAAACTTTTGCGATGTCGTTCTTGCCCATTATCTTCTCGCAAAATTAGTGAATAGAGGGCGGAAGAACTTTGTCACCATGCTTATGCACTGAGCAATTCAATAGTTCATGCTCTCGCAGCACTTGAGCAGCATTCGCGGCAGTCTTCCTCAGCGGCTGCTTAAAATTTCTTCGCTTAGCGAGCAATATACTTCAACCTACTTGTGCAAAGAGTTCAGCACAACTACGAGTTCGTCTGACCGATACAGCAGACGGCTTCTGTCTTGAAGCGTAATCAGAGAATCTGATGGCACCGAGTACTTGGGCTTTCTCAACAAATTGAGGCATTCTTTACAAGACACCCGCTCATTAACAGCTCAACAGCTCTCGACAGGTATCCGCCAACTATCGCTAGTGCTGCACATTCTGGCGAACGAAGAGTTTCTTTGCGCCGGGTAACGTGGTTGAACAGCGCTGCTATCGCCTCTTTGGGAAATTTTTCGGATGGTTCTGGCATAGTGCTTACGCTCAGTTGCCGCGTAGCGACGAGCATGTGCTATCTTCCGTGTCCAACACGTTGCTGTTTGTCGATGTTGACGCAATGCCCGTCTTCAGAGACTTTTCTATTCCGCACAAAACTTCCCGTGCGTCTGTGTGATCGTTGCTTCCAGCTGACCTCCTCACCACCCAAAAAAAGATTCAATGACATCAGACGAGAGCTTTCTAGTCAGAAACAATTGAAAGTGCATCTCTCTCAGCAAGTATCTGACGCTTTCCTCGTTTGACGCATTCCAACTTTGAGCCACTTCTCTCGAAGTTCTTCATCGCTCGGAATTTCATGAAATGAGATGCCCGGGACATTTCTTTTACAGTACGAGGTGCATCCAGGTCCACAACAATACGCCATACCACAGCGTATCAACTCGCAAAGCGCCCTATCAAACCGCTTAATGTAGCACAACTCACTCGTGACCACGATGTCTTCTTTTCGGCCAGAAGGCTCTCATTTGCAATGCTGCTAGACGTTCTCAATGCGGCACCGACAGTGTCACCACAGCCACAGTCCTTCATACCCTGCCGCAGCTCACCGCGTCAATCGAAGGCAGAAGGCAAGTTTTTTTTCCTAGCTGTGGACTGCTGCTAAAAGGTTATCTCTCCGCAAACCAGCGAACTGTTGGCAGGCGAGGCAAATTAATATCGTCTCGATTTGACGCTAATGGAGACGCGCACAGGCAATTTTTTCCCGCCTTTAACCATACACGGCGGCTAGCGAACTATTCTAACTTTTCTGGGGTAGCAGAGCCCCTAGCGGGCGACCTGCGAGGAGGTCAGGCAAGGAGGTTGAACGGCGCTCCGGGAGTGATTGCACGGCACAGAAAGTATATAGGAGGCTATGCGTTAAAGTACACGCACATTGCTATGCTCCTTAGCGGTATAGGATGAGGACGAAGTTCGGGTTTGGTATCGAAAAAGTAAAAAACCATTTGTTCTGAGGTAAAATCATTAACTTTCGATACGACCCATACGTTAGTAGCGGTAGGATGCAATGATTGTGCACTTCTCAAGGATAGCGGTAAGCTGCTGATCGTGACATGGTAATTCCTACCGTTTGCACTCCGATAAACTTTCTTGTACTCTAAATTTCCTTCTCATGATCAGGGCGCCTGATATAAATAACTGGCCTAGATAAACGTAATATCGACCGTCGTGGCTTAGTGGCTTTGGTGTTGCGCTGTTAAGATGGAAAGTGAACAGAAAGTTACGTACTCAGACGTGCTCCAAGATTAGGGGGTGGTGGACGGGGTGGAGGTATCGGTCGAGTTCCTCGATTGGTCTGTGTCTTGCTCAAAGATCTTCCTGCAAGGTAACAAGCCAGGCACCACGTTTTAAAAGCAGATAGAAGGAAACAAGTGGTACAACTAAGGAACGCTCTCTAGGAACATTTTGTTGTATCTTGAAGGCACTCCGCGGTGGGTGCAAAAGCGGAGATGGGCTGGTGCCTTCATATGCGTGGTGTTTTCGCGTGTCTAGTGCTGTAGGTCGCGTTATCTCAAGTTTCGGAGACGTGCTGAAGCAAGAGGCAGCAGAAGCGCTCACTCCGCTGTGTTGGCGCTATTGCTCCACCAGCGTTGGGACAGCGAGTCTTTGTGCTCATAGAGTGAGATCTGCTCATGTTTGCCTGTTTGCGCGTGACATCATGCTTGTTTATTTATTCCGTAAGCAAATGTCTACTGCCGTTTATACGTCCGATAAAACTTTTAACCTTACATTGTGCAGTTACCTAATATCTTTTCTATCGCTATCAATGCTTCGCCTTTCGGTGGAAAGTGCGAGATTTTTTAAATGAAGTTTTCTTTGCCTATCATTTCACGGTTTCGCCTGGGTCGGTTGGTCTCTGGTAGGGTTCTCGCTGAGTAGATTCAAACGTCATGCGTAAAGAAAAAGCGTAGGGTATACGAATGCCAGCCCGCTAACAGAGCAGCCAAATTATCTCATGATTAGGCCGGAAACGCTTTTTTTTGTTTATTGCGTTGTTCATTATTGCACAGACAACTGAAAATACAGGCATATTAATCACACTGTGGTGCAAGTATATCCAGAACTTTTTAATGAGCCAGCACGTCAAGAATAGTGACATGCACGTCAAGAATAGTGACCCAGTCATGTGGTTGAAATTTTGTTCTAAGCACCTCTCAAAGTTCGCCCCGGCGAACAAGCACTAGATCTTTGGTATGATCACCGGGGGTGGATGATAATGATTATGATTTCCATACTATGGCACATACCGTCAACGTGGGATCGGGCACGAAGCGTGTACGTGGTTTTGTAATGAAGATTATCGTTTCCGTACAATGGCACGTCCCTAACAGCGGGAGTGGCGAAGAATCGAGCGGTACATATTTTGGCACCGCCAACTAGCTCTAACACAGGATCTCAGCATGTCGACAATGAATATAATGTAGTTTTCTATGCTATGGCAAACACTCACCACGGGCATGTGGTCTAAAAACCACTGGTACATTCCAATACATAAGAAGAAACGAAGAACTACAAGTCAATGTAAGGTTTGTCACATTCCGTAGCATGGGTATGCGAGAACACCTGCGCGTGCCAGTTTCCTTTACGCCAAACACGAAGGGAATAAATTGGTCAATTCACACCAGTTCAACAATCGCTTCGCGAAATATTTCGCACCGCACAGATTCCAACATATGCGCTGAATCTCCATTAATTTTTTTATCAGCACCATCTCCTGTTTGAAACCTTGATCCGCCCTGTTGAGAACGCGCTTCTATAAAAAGTAAAGCATGGGAATCAGCATGGCTTAATCAAAGTTCTTTTCATATAGAATGTGCATGAATAATAATGGCTTCAAGACCTGGCCGGTAAACTTCCCTTTGTAGTAGGAGGTCAGCAAGAAGTTACGCACTCAGACGATTGCTCTGATTAGGTGGTGGTGGACGGACTGGAGGTGTTCGTTTTGTCTTGCCACAGAATCCTTCTGGCTGTAGCCCACTGATATCTCTGGCAAGATAATGAGCCGAGCATATGTTTTAAAATCGTGAAGAGGAAAGCATATGATCAAACAATGAAGATTGTATTAAGCAGATTACGTAACTGTTCAGACCCATAAAAGCCTGTAAGTGGTGGCACGCATCAAAAAGTTGCCGTGTAGTACTTGATTATGTTCTGTTATGCTATTGCTGCTGTGGAAAGTGTGAGATAAAGAGTACCTCTGCTACTTCATTCGTCTATCATATACAGCAACTATAAAGAAATAAATAAGAGTACTGAAAGAAAAACAGATGAATGAAAATTGAATTGAAGCTAATAAATATGAAAAAGCCGCAACAAGAAGCTACCTGTCAAAGGTTCATGCCACTAACCGATAATTTCTACACTTTGTATTCCTAATATATTGACGAAAGTTTGGCATACCAAATAAATGAATGTACGTGAATGGAATGAAAATAAATCTCCATTCTAGGAAGTTGCAGGTAGGTTCCGGGAAGAAGGGAGTCAGGAGAAATCGCGATGTCATTGCTAGGGAACCTGCTTAACCCTTTACCAGCAGCCTAGAACATTAGTAATGTCTGCTTGCGTTGGAAGTGACAGCCAATATTCGTAGAATAGATATTCGAGACAGAGACACATGATTAAATCACGCAGGCTAGGTAACTATTTGCCGCCATGCCAATGCAAAGGGGAAGCTATTAGCGATCATCATCATCATCATAAATATCGTCATCATCAGTACCGAAGGGTACCCCGATGCTACTACACGGAGAAAAAAACTTCTAGTTCTGTCCCTCACATGTCGATCCTCTTTCCCGTGGGCCCACCTTAGTGTGTTTCTGGCCACTATACACGCTTTTTTTTCTTTGTTTCGATCGTTTTAGCTATGAGATAATACATTTGACAGCACGCGTTCGGCAATGCAGCACTCATGATCTGCTACCGCACCTAAGGGCTGCTGGCTGGATAGCGCTCAGCCACCTCTCTGGGCACACGGCTTCGCACGCGTGCGGAATACGTGGGACGTCACTACACGGCATCATAAACGACTGTCAAGCCATAGAGATTGTTTACCAAGTCTTACTTCATAAAGGCATAAAGGTTATAAGGCTATGTACTGCCTTTGTGAAGGCACTACATCGCACCTAAACATTATGATTATTAATATTATATTATTATTATTATTATTATTATTATTATTATTATAGTTGTATTAGTAGTAGAAAAAGCACTTACTAAATCTGCATACTTGAAGTCGGTATATAGCCTTCCAAACGGTAGCAGTGGTTTTTATAGCGTAAGCTGTTATGGGATCATTCCATAGCCGTTTCGGGTCGCGATGATGCCGCCGCTGGCGTCCGCCGCGTAACCGCTATCCCTAAAACGCGAAAAAAGTACACGATTCCCGCCGGGATCGAACCCGCGCATGCTGCGTGAGAGCCGGATACCCTAACACTGAGCCACTCAAGCGCTTGCTATCGGGACGCGGGAAATACCCATATATAAGGCAAGCACGCAGAGGGAGACGACTCGAGCCTCCACCAGTATGGTGGCGCCATCTAGGTAAGATGCCTGCAAAACGCCGCGTCCGCAGGCGCAGACGACGATATGCGATTCAGACGAGACGCGCAATCAACACGCTCCCGAGCTGCCGAGTCTCCGCCAGTATCGTGGTGCCGTCTAGTTAAGGTGCCTGCAAAGGCGGCGCGCCTGACATGTAAGTTGCAGTTGTGAGGCTTGATCGGGCTCAGCAGACTGCTGTGCACAGCGCATTACAAGCCGCAGCTCGCCATCGACGCCGGGCGGACAGTTCAGATCGTTCTCGTCAAAACGAGGCGAACAGACTGCCGCGAAGACCCTGTTGAGCGTGGTGCCCAAATTGGAGCTATTCTTGAGCCGCTCCACCAGCTTACGCTGTAACTGTGCTGCGTGTGCCACACAGGACTGTGACTTCTTAAATTTCAGATTTGCAATCGCTACTTCCTTGTTGCGTAATTTTTAGTGCACTACTACAACTAATATTATTACAACTACTACAACTACTACACCATTATTAGCTTTCACTAGCTCAAACACAAAAATTAAGTTTTTCGCTCCTCCGGCGTGTTGCGCAGCTTCACTTAAAAGATCGTTGGAACAGCTGCCGCGGTCGACTACCTGCTCCCTATGGGCGCGTTGGTAAGGCGAAGGGACATTTTACTCGCAGTGTAAAATATTGAGTATTTTTATAGTACAAGTGCGGACAAAATGAGTGGATAAATTCATCAACTTCCCGCCTCTCGTTCTCTATCCGCCTGTCTAGGCCCATAATCTTAGGCCTCCGTGCTTTTGTGAATTTTTTCCAGTGAAGATTCGTCTTGCATTTTGATAAAATTTACGTATATGCGCCAATTATTCCCCAAAGCTGTACGGTAGCGTATTGGCGCGAGCCATTTCTCTTGCCTATACGCCGAAACTGACTATTACTACTACTACTACTTACTACTTACTACAACTACTTATTTACTACTACTACTTACTGCCACTACTACTTACTAGTACTACTTAATACTACTACTGCTGCTGTTGATACCTCTACTTTGATGTAGCAACGAAATTTTGAAGACAACTCTTCGCTGGCTTCGTGTCCTATACAATGATTAATTTTAAAATATATGTAATATTTGCATTCCGTTTATGCACAAAGCAGTTTTATTAGGAGCAGCTCGGCAAGGCCTCAAAATTCTGCCACGACCAGGTGCAGAATGTCCTGCAAAGAATAAGGAGCAATATTGCCACATCTCTTAGTGTAAATATCAAGAAATTAGCACCCCTTCAAGAACCCACGGTTGTTTTTTGTACGCTATATTGCAAACACTGAACGTTAACAACACTTGTATTTTACTGGGTAAGAACAAGAAGAAAGCGAGCGACATGCAGTTTCACATTTGAATCAGCACAATTTCTGTAATACATTATTGTTATCCTCAGCAACTCAACCAAATGCATCAATTATTTTAGGGTGCTACAACCTCATTATCAGTGGAGGCTACGTCTAGCACAGGCAGGATGTGCGTCGGCACATAATCGGGGAAACATTTTATATAAAAGAGGTCTTCAAATATTTACGTGACATGCAAATGAAACTTCGTATGTTGATGGGGAAAAAAGGAATTCCTACGTGGGTTCCACTTTTGAATATTGTAGAAGCAACCACTCAAAACTTGTTGGTTAGGATTCATGTTTAGTGTAATAACGCAGATGTGTGCAGGAGAGATAACCAATCAAATGCTCATACCAAGTTTTTCGGGTTCTGTCAAGCGTACAATTAGTGTCGATATCGCTTATGCTCTTATACGACCACACACGGTCTCGGTTTCGACGTTACGCTGCCCTTTGTGGGCTGGAAGGTTAGGAAGGAGATACTTACTGTTAGGGTTTTTAAGTTAGGTGGTGGTGGACGGGGTGGAGCTTCCCGTCGAGTGCCTGGCGCAGGTTTCGTTGCGTTGTTTCCAGACGATCCTCCTGTAAGGTAATGCGCTTGACATCGTCCATTAAAGTGGAAAGATTATTACTTATGTTCAAAACTACAAAAGCGGTTGAATTTTCATTATTTCTATTTTTTAAATTATTATGTCTATGATTCCTATTTCATTAGCAATCACAGTAGGCTGAAAGTAGCAGCTTCCTGCTGCCTTATGTGATATACCTACCCTCTTTAGTCACTCTGCTCGTGCGATTTGTTTTCGCCAGCTATATATAGGGGGGGGGGGGGGGCAGTAGCAACTCGAACAAATGCATTAATTACCTTAGGGGTGCTACAGCCTCATTCTACACTGATTCTTTATTGGGCAAACCTGTGCCCACAAAAGCAAGCTACACTCGAAGCACAACGATAGCGGCGAGCACAGTCGGCGATCGTCGAAAGCCGACGCGCTTCGCCGGGTCGGCTTTTATACTTGACTCATCGAAGGTTCCAAAGTAATCCCTGGTGCCCCCGTGTCTTCCAGAAAGTACTGGACAATTCGCGTCGCTCATACAGTCAGATTACATACGCGTCGGTGACAATAGACAACGGATAGAAGCATCGATAACGTTCGAGAAACTTCCGATACATGCAGGTGCGTCCTGCGCCTAGCGATAACGTTTAACATTTGTTAGCCGGTGAAAAGCGGTCACCAGTGAAAGATAAACATGTACACGTGTCAATCTTCAACGACGCCCGGTGACCGTGTTTGAGTCTGGACTCCGATGCGCCGACGAGGACTTAGCGAGAAACTGTTACGACGCTATTAAAGCGAAGCTTTGTACCTCTACCAGCCAGGGTTCTGTCGTGTCCGTCGTTGTAAGCAAAAAACGATCCCGACGAACCGCTAACAATTGCAGGTATAGCAGTATAGCTTACTTGAATTCAGGCATTCAGCGTACAACTAAGCACCCGTTTTCGCAAGAAAAACCACAAAAACAAGCTTCAAAGTGATGAGCCAACATGATGGATGATAAGGGCTGCGGGCAAACAACGGAAACAGGCTCGGCGCGGTCCGTAAGATTAGATTGCAGCTGTTGCAAAGCTTATGCAGCTGCTTGAAAGAGGGTGACGTCATTCGAAACCCTTCCAGCCTAGTAACTGCTTCGGTTCATTTTCTAGACTACCCCACTATGGGGTAGTCTAGTAGTGTATATCACACGGATCATAAAGCAGTAGTGAACATCGTTGTGAAGTAAATAATAATAAAGGCCGTGGTTAAAGTTACGTTATAGTGTGTGAAATATCAAGTGCGCCGCAGTCACCGTAAGGGTGGCGTAAAAGCTTCGCTTTCCAACCACCTTCACAGGGTGGATTGGCGGGCAATTTTTTCGGACCCTATAAGATCATCCGACCAATTGACGCACTGGACTATGAGGTCGTGCCAGACGGCATTTCGCAATCACAGCGGCGCCGCGTGCGACCAGAAGTCATCCACGTGGTGCGTCTTAAGCCTTTCTACGCCCGCTGACGAACTTAGGTACTTCGCTGTTTTGTTATTGTTTTTTCTTTATTACGCGTGGTTTTATTTTCCCTTTCGTGCTTGTTTGTAGTATCGGGACGACGCTGTTTAAGGGGAGGGCACTGACACGTGTACGTGTTTATCTTTCACCGGTGACCACTTTTCACCGGCTAACAAATGTTAAATGTGTTTAGCATTGAATCAATATAGCGACACAGCGTATTGCCACCGTCCAAACGAGGTATGTGTGAGGCGTGTACTGCAGCGGGACTTGTCTTTCTCGCTTCCCTAAGAACACTGCGTGGCATGTGCCGCCGCGAAGCCCACGGATGGCCTCCGAAATGCGTGGAGCGCCGGTGCGTGCGAACGCTGAGAAAAAGCGTGACGCGGCAACCGGGCTCCAATATCGCGCTTCATTCCGGACGAGCTGCTCCGCATATTGGTGCTACCGAGAAGTACACGTGTGGCCTCTGAGACGATAAGAAGTGTCGTGCCGGTGCTTGCCCACGCTGAAAATTGTTCCCTCGCTTGCCGCACACCCAGTGGCAAATACTCAGTGACCCAAGTTGGCGAGTGGTTTACCGAAGAGCGGCACACGCCGAGTACATCCATGGCGCAGCTCGCTAGAGCACTGGCGTGAATGACGTTCGTTCAAAAGCAGGAGATACCTAGTGCATTGGTGGCACAACCTGATAAGCGTCGGGTTGCTGTCTTTGAGTGACGCTTGTGAATTGGGTTCGGACTAGCACTAGTGCAATAGTACACCTCCCCTGACCACTCGTCTTTGTCTGCGTTGAGCATAGATAGATAGATAGATAGATAGATAGATAGATAGATAGATAGATAGATAGATAGATAGATAGATAGATAGATAGATAGATAGATAGATAGATAGATAGATAGATAGATAGATAGATAGATAGATAGATAGATAGATAGATAGATAGATAGATAGATAGATAGATAGATAGATAGATAGATAGATAGATAGATAGATAGATAGATAGATAGATAGATAGATAGATAGATAGATAGATTCAAAACGCCTGAAGTAGGCGAAGAATCGTAATCAATTTTTCTGCTGTATGTCGGCTGGAAGTTGGAGAAGATGGTACGTACTCTGACGTGCTCCAAACTGAGGTGGTGGTGGACGGGGTGGTCGTGAAAGTCGACCTTGTGGTGAAGACTTGCTTTGGTGGTTAACAGATGTTCCTGTGTAATAATAAATGCGGACGTGCTTTCGAACTTTCAAAAAAGTGGACATATTGTTGAAAAGAAATGCTCTATCAAGGAACATTTCGTCGCAGTTAACAGCCTTAGAAATATGGATGTGGCGGAACATAGGCATGCTCTGCAATAATAGACATTTGTAAATGACATGGTCGCCTTTGTTCAGATAAAAATGGGTGAAGAGGACATTGTTATAGTCTTTTTATGGCTGCCCGCTTTACTCCAATTCACTACAAAACAAGAGGCTTGCAATATTTCCTTGTGGCCGATGCGAAATCCAATTTTCCTATGAAATTAGATCTAGAATCAAATAAAAAGCTCGCGCAGGCCATGCGATTATTTCTCAGCGACGCCGAATAAACAGGTTGCCATTAGCCAATCGTAATTATCATCAATATGATAGTCATTATCATGGTCACCGTCGTCGTAAATATAGTGCGGTAATTTACAGCAGCAACTGAGATACATTCAGAAGTAACGAGAGACGCAATAACTTATTTCGAGTCTGATTTTCGCATGTGGATTCTCAATACATAATTACTTGTTTAGCGCAAAAAACAACGGACACGTGAAAGACGACAGGACAAGGCGCCACTCCCAACTGACATCATTTTATTGTATCCCTCCTTTATATAGAGCAGAAACAAGAACATGGGCAGTGAGCACCATGCGCGGCAACCACCACAACATCTGATCGCCAGAGTGCACTCATGACACATAATCCAAAAAACCATATAGTGGCGAGGTAGATTTTCGCAATGAAACCGGGTTGTCCTCGGAAAGTATTTTTGTCCCTTCTCGAATTTTATCTAAGTGCAACTTTTATCTGGTTCGAAAAATAAGCTATATATTCAAAGAAATGGTGTTTGTATTGGTTCATGTGTGGCACCTGCTCTGTGTAATTTTTTATCGTTTGTTGACCGCGCTCTTAAGAGTGCTTTAGACAATGACTTGGTTCAAATTTTTAGATATGTTGACGATTTTCTTGTTGTGATAAAACAGACTAACAACGAATGCTCCGTTACGGTAGCCGATATTTTAACTCTGTTCACTGACAATGGCAAAGGTCTGACTTTCACACATGAGCTATCTAGGGACGGTAAACTTCAGTTTTTAGATTTGCAGCTATCCTTACAAGCAGATCACGCGTGTTGGATGTACTCGCCACGTGCACGTAAGGAACTCTTACCTTATGCGTCTGCGCACTCAAAGATTGTCAAACGCGCCATTGCTTTGATGTGTCTAGAATCTTCGTTGAAGAAATCGTGTCATCACACCGCGAACCAGAGTTTCATCGCACAGTTAAATAGGCTGAAGGCGGCGGGCTACCCAGGTGTGATGGTGACCTCGGTCTCTGAGGTATTGCTTGAGAGACTGAAAGGGAAGTGTCACAAAAGCAACTGTGTTACTCAAAAGAAGTGGCCTGAAGTTGTGCCGTATTGCCATAGAGTGGCTCACAATCTAAAGAATGTCGCCACTAGACACAATGTCCCAGTAGTGTTTTTTGCTCCTCAGAAATTGTCATTGTTGTGCAGCCGTATTTCAAAAACAAGTAAGAAACCAGTTTGTGAAAAGAACCACGAGAAGATTGTAGATTGTAGCGTCGGTGTAGTATATAAGATTCCGTTGTCATGTGGCAAAGTGTACGTAGGGCAGTCAGGCCGCTGTGTTAACGAGCGCCTTAGAGAACACGAGCGATCTATAGCGACAGGCACAGGTTCCCATTTAGCTCAACATTGCAAAATATGCAGGTGCAAAGCTATGTTCCATGACACTACGATTTTGAAAAAGAGCCGTGATACCACCGCCCGAGAATTATCGGAAGCTTTTTTCATACAGTCACTGGGTTCGCAGTGCATTAGTGTGCCTTCCTTAATCTTGTACAGCGCGGAATATGGTTTTTTGGATTATGTGTCATGAGTGCACTCTGGCGATCAGATGTTGTGGTGGTTGCCGAGCATGGTGCTCACTGCGCATGTTCTTCTTGTTTCTGCTCTATATAAAGGAGGGATACAATAAAATGATGTCAGTTGAGAGTAGCGCCTTGTCCTGTCGTCTTTCACGTGTCCGTTGTTTTTGCGCTAAACAAGTAATTATGGATTCGCACCAACTAGCCCGCCAACGCATTGTACGGATTCTCAATAGTGCGCCCACTTTCATGAACAAAGTACGCGGTTTTGTTTATCAGTTTTAGGTGTAAGGGGCCAAACTATTGCCATCATGGCGTTGGTAAAAGGAGTGCTTCGGGATAAACTCTTGAGCTCCTACGACACGCATGGGATACTGGCATGTAGTGCTTAGGAGCCCCTCGATCTGGACACGTGGTTTCTAGATTCTGGGGTTTTATGCGGCGTCAAAACCACGATATGGTTATGAGGCATGCAAACGTGGTTTCTCGTGTGCGCTGGATGCTATTCGGAACCTCTTAGAGCAGTCGGGTTTCGTATCGCGACTGCTATGCAAATGGAAGCTTCAGTTGACGGCATGCGGATACGTGCAACGAACGCTTTATTCTATTCCACACTAGCGATGGTGAGTAAAGTGACCTGAGGCGTCATTTCAACTCAGTCTGTCCGGAACATTCCTGTGTGCGCAGCTTGAAACCCATGCAAAATTCGCTTTATTTTAGGGCTTAGTTTTTTAACATCTCTGTGTTATCGTACTTCTGCTCTTCTTTCCTGATATGTGAATATATGGATATGATATCTGTAATGTCGTATTCGAATAGAAATCTTTATTATTATTTTTTTTTCGCGTTCAGTTAGCTTTGTGCGAAGGGAAGTCAAAAAGTAAAGGGACTTTTGAGAAAAGGTACATTTATTCTAATGCTAGAAAACTGAAACATACAATATTTTTCTACACAACCTCCCTGCACTTCAACGCACTTTGCTCAAGGTTTCACAAGTTTTTCAAATCCGTCGAAAAAGATTTTTTGGGTTGCACCTGTAGCCAATTTTGCACCGCATCAATGACTTCTGCATTGGTGCAATCTTCTTCCCCGGAGCGCTTCCTTCAGTAGTCCAAAGATATGAAATCGCTTGGAGCCAGGTCTGGACTGTATGGCGGGTGTTCCAGCAATTTGAATCCCAACTCCTTTATTGTTTCGGCCGTCCATTTGGCAGAATGTGGCCGAGCGTTGTCTTGCTGCAGGATGACACCTTTTCGCAGTTTTCCACAACGTTTGGATCTGATTGCAGGTATCACTTTTGACATGACTTTGACTTCCCATTTCACCCCAAGAGGTGAAACTGCGAACAGTGAGAACTATTGTGATGTGTTGCGAGCTAAGCTGAAACCTGCTTCGAATTGCTGGAACACCCGCCATACAGGCCAGACTCGGCTCCCAGCGGTTTTCATACGTTTGGAGCATCGAACGAAGCGCTCAAAGGAAGATTACCACCGATGCAGAATTCATTGATGAGGGGCAAAATTGGTGAGAGGTTGCAACAAAAAAAAAACTTTTTTTTTTTTTCGAAGGAATAAAAAACTTTCTGAAACTTTATGCAAAGTGCATTGAAGTGCAGGGAAGTTATGTAGAAAAATAATGTATGTTTCAGTTTTCTATCAGAATAAATGTGCCTCTTCACAAAAGTCCCTTTACTTTTCACTTGCCTTGTATTATACCGTTGCATAATACAATTTTTTAAGTTGTTCATTTGAGAATCCGCTCTTCCTTTTTTTTTCCTTTCATCAGCAGAGCAGATAACGGCAATATTTTTTTATTATATGGCGGATGTTTTAGGTAGTAATTAAATGGCTCCTCAAAGTGAATTTTAAACCTACAGGCTGTGATTTATACTAGTATAAACTTTATAATATTTTAACGCTATTTTTTCCCAGTAAAGATACTGGAGGAACCTCTTAGCCAAAAAAGCTGTCATAGGAGCTTAACGAGGGCGTAGCGTGCATTACATGCCAGCAGATACGCGCATATTACGATAGGTAAGCTTCCTAAAATTCAATGAGCGCACTTACGGGGGAAGCAACAGAAAGATATTTAAGATAAAAAATGTTCACATAATTGTCTCCAACACATTAGTAGGAACATCAAAGAAATATCGCTCACTCGTTGATCATAATACAAAGATTCATGATTCAGAATAGGATAAAAGGAGGAAAATATGATTAAGAAAATGTGCCATTCATTGATAATTGCATACACTTTCAATTGCAATTTCATAATTGCAAGAAAATTACCGTAGCTACAATAAGCAAGCGTAATAGAATAAGATAAACATTATAGCGCCAGGAAGGTCGCGTAACTGTTCTTGATGAATCCACTGTGATTTACCATTTGATACGTATAGTAGTACATGTTTCTGGCAATGTTGTTAGTAATATATGGGAAAGGGCAGCACTTCCCATATTTCTAGATTTAAGGCACATTTAGTGTTTATGTGGTGTTTCCAAGGTAGTCAATAAAGTAAAAAAATATATTTAAAGAATTTTATTGATTGTAATACCCAATGCTAATAAGTATAATCTTCTCATATCACACTTTGGACGAGAAATGCGTTTCTTGTTGAATATTTCAACTCAATGTTCTCTGTATGGCACGCATGTTTCTTTTGCGATTCCTAAATTATATGTTAGTTTTTGTTGACGCAGCACAGAAATGTTGCAGCATTATTACTGAGAGATAAATAATGCTTGTTAGATTGGTAGTTTGGAATGTGTTGCAAGAAACACTGAGCCTTTCGGTCAAAGTTTACCTCAGTGTTTCTTTTTTCTTGACTGAGCTATTCTTGTCCAGAGCTATTCTTGTCAGAGGCTTTGACATGTCCATTCTTGTAGTTCTACTCCTTTATTTACCAGCCAAACAGGACGTTTTCTTTAGACTTTCATATAATATTGTTTGGAGTAAACAATATGCTGTCTATTAAAATTTCGCAGTGTATTTATTTCACAGTGTATGGTAGTGTATGTTGCACTCTTTTTACTTTTCTTTCTCCTATACATGGGTACATCCGCAACTTGTTTATAAGACGCGTCCACCATATATGCATTCTTCAATCAGAAAATATGTTTTAGTTCCCTCTTTGCACAGATGTGCATAGCATGAGCAAACAATTCAGCAGAGCGTCGCAACTGTCAGTAACGCAACCTCGTTCTGTGTGCATGATACTACAGTTGTCCCAACACAACACAAAGTACCCTCGTGCATCCAAATTTCCTTATCTTGTACATATTCATCTGCTGACAACCATAGCATTCACCAGTGTACAGCGTTACGCTTTCATCCACAGGCAGTTACGATTCGTGAGTGCAAGCAGCTTGTTGTGCCACAACCTTCCGCGCCTAAGTCAAAAACGTATGAAAACACCGGTTTTCTCGACGCCTTTTACATTTGCCAATGCCGATCACACTCTGCTGAAATGCTTGAACGAATATCCTCTTGTTCAAATAATCTACGTGCAATCTCGAGTTTACAACTTGGAGTCTGACTCCAGGAGAGTACTTGCTACTTGATCATTATTTCATCATGTATATCCCGCACTAATGAAAAAGAACCTAAGTTCAGTATGCCCGAGTTGAAAGTCCCGGCAATGTGCAGGCCATGGTGTATTATACAATATAACACAAAAATTTTGACTTGGCATGCATAGTACCGCTTCTTAGGTTCACGATGCAAGGCAGGAAAACAGAAAAATACGTACTCAAAACAGGTGGCGGAGGAGCAGGCCTAACAGGCATAACAGTAAAATTTAAATTACCTTGTATTTCCGAATAACTTTTGTGGTTTCCCTCAAGTTCTTCTGGAAGCCCGTGTGTCGAAACGTGTGCTAACGTGATCAGCAAATAAAATAAACCCAGCACGAACAAAGTTTTTAGACGAAAGACCTGCGCCATATTCTGCTACCTGGAAAGCCTGCCAGCATATGCTTCCGTTCACAAGCGGTTATGTTTTTGCCGAGACAATACGAGACAAAAATATTCTACTTTTGATTGTCGCATTCTCACTCTCTTGTATCAGCATGTTGAGTTTGTTTTTGCCAGTATGCAAAACCATTGTGTTGCAGCTTCATTTTGAAACGTGCATTTGCTTTATCGGGCTCTACAATGATGCATTTGTGTTCGACGAAGAGCTGTGGCAAGATAAAAAAATTAACTGAGTAAAGCGTTGCTTCTATGCGGAGCGTTGCTTGAACAGTGGGCAGCGATGAACGCTCACACAAAATTCTGTTATATGAAATGGCACCGCTTTTATGAACAATCAGTGTAACTTCGCTTCGTAATAAAGCTCAAGAAAATGCACCAGCTTCTCCTTTACAGTAACGAATATCTGCTTCAGAAATGGTCACATGCGGTGCCTCCCTGCTTTAAAGGCTCCGCAAATCTACTTCCTCACGCCGAAACTTTGTCAATGAAATCGCAATAATTTTAATTGAAGACTGTCTTCTGTTGTTGGCATGGTACGTAGCTGTGAACTCTTGGTGCATATTGGTTACGACATAAGGTAGTTATGTTAGCTTACCCGAACATCAAGCACTGCTTGAGTACGAAATAACTGCCAGGTTTACCGGCAACACAAATGATTTTATTTTAAGAAACATGCGGCACAGTACAATACGTACTCATTTATAGCTAGCAAATAATGTGTGATTAGCGTGAAATACTGAAGCATGCGGTTTTAATTTGCATTAGACCATTTTCAGTGAACCATTGAAACGTCTTATAAAGGCAAACTGTGTCTTTCTATGAGAAATATACATACGTATATATGCTGTGAAACACCATATGTCATATTTACCTTTAAAAGTGACTTCTTACAACCAAATTATTTCCCATAAGCGCCTTTAGTCATTGTTATGGGTGCCGTAAGTTTTAGCTATCTGGTGCCCCGAAAGTTGCCGTCGATGGGCCCGGCTTCTACCTGTGGCATATGAACTTTTCGTCCACTTTTACTGATTTCCATTTTATTTGTGTTAAGAACTGCGAATTGCTCTACGCTTACCTTGGCTTCAATGTTGTCTTGATTTCGTAGGAAATAAAAAATCAAGCACCTCGTTTGCCCTTATCCTTCGAGCACAAAAGTGTAAAAACTTTGTGTGATGAATCCACATTGATTTGCCGTATTTCTGTCTTCTGCTCACGATGCGTGCTATGGAGTGAACCTTATAAGACCACTCATATTTCGGTTTGATGATTGCTTTTCTTTTTATTTTCTCTCCAGGGGCATGACTTGTGATGCCGACCATCACGCTGCAATGTCAGAAAGGGAGAGGGGGAAGGAAGACATGCTCAAGTGGTGCATGCTCAATAGGCTAACAATGCTGGTGGCTGCGCCAGAAAACCTTAGCTTTCTTCGTCTTCCCAGGATACTTTAAACATACGTTTCATGGACGATATTTCGCGTCCAGACTGCACGGCAAGCACAGTTACTTTACATAGCTTAGGGCGGTAATCAAATGATTAGCGCTGTAATAATTAAGGCATACACTTTCATCGCTGGCTGCTCTCGAACCCAGGCATCACAAACGGTCATTCTTATTTTGTCATTTGATGAAGAGCTAATTTGCTTGGCAACATCAGAGAGGTGATCCTCTTAGAGCTGTTGGTTCTTGATGCCTAATTATCTCTGCCACTTCCCCAACATTGTGAATGCTGGTTGCTGGCTCCTGCGTTGGACAATATGCAGGTGCCAAAGATGTGCCAACTGAGGTATACCTGAGGTAAGGAGGGCCCATTGCACTGGTCTCGAAGGTTGTGCAACCTTATGTGGCCGGGGGCGAAGATGGCAGACGCTAGCTGGAAACGGAAACAAAATCGGGTCAAAGCATGTACTGAATTCACTGGAGACTAGGGCTCGAAAAAAAGCATCGACCAGAGAGTGAACGTTTCCGATGCGCAGCAAAGCGTAGTTTAGGACACGAGCTGGATCGTGAACGTGAAGTGGAGCAGCGTTGGTACATAGCGACGAATATAGGTTGGAACGCGAGGGCATACTTATCGTAAACGCGAAGACGGGCGACATCGATGCGCAGTGATCAGAGGTAGCAGCGATGCTAGAATGGGACTTTCACGGGTTCTCAAAAGTACTTGAGAAACTCTTCATGCAGGATGACTTTGCATGGGGTCGGCGTTATTGTGCGAAAGACATTGGATTGGGGTCGGCCATATCCGGGTGTTAACTTGAACAATGTGTTTTCAGAAGATCAGGTGTACAACTTCCGAATGTTGTGCTCTATGCTTCCTGATGGTTGTGAAACACGAACCATGTTCTTCGCCAACACCAACAATAACTTCGCCTAAACCGTTTCCCACAGTGCGTGAGACCTGAATTGTAGTTTCTCGTTTTCTGTTTTTCCACGGAGTAACTGCATGAGATCGAATCATAATAATGTTCAAAAACCAAAACCGATTACTCAAACACCGGTGATTCTTCCGATTGCCTAATAATAAGCTGCTAGATTTTATTTGTTGACAATATTTAACATGTCTTTTATACTATGCATTTCTTTCTCTTTATTGGGCAAGACAGGCAGCAGCTCTGTACTATTAGATAACATTGGCTTGTAGACTAATCTTTCGACTATTGTCTTGATTGGTGGTCATATTTTCTTGATCGGTGGACAATTGGTGTTTGCGTCCCGGCGGCGCCGATTGCACTCTCGCATCTGTCGCTATTCATAGGCGCGTTGCTCCTCGGAGTACGGACTGTATGCGGCCTCCCCATTACGATGACAGAAGAGAAGGGAAATCGAAAATGGAGAATAACAACTTGTATTTCGGTTTGTTTATATACCGCCACCAGGGGAGCGCGGAAGGAAAGGAAACTAGATACGCAAGCGCTTTCAACACCGGCAAAGAGAGGCCGGTGCGAACGTAGACAAGGCGACACGGGTCGCACAGCGTAAAATCTTTGAGAAACCCCAATTATCTACCTGGGAGTCTACTGATCTTGAAAATGGTGCGTATTGATAACTAATCTACGCAAAATGCATATCCCAAGGACGCTGACAAGCCAGTTCTGGAAGAAGATGACACGAGCACAAGTGGCACGAGCGCGTTCATGCGGGACCTGACGTTTTGCTTACGCACACGAAAAATCCACGTAACGCTGGCCATCAACAGCTTCGCTGTAAAAAAAAATAACTTCAACATGCGAGCAATTGAAAAGGAAAATATACGTGTAACTGCAAGTGACAGGAAGTCGGTAGTGCAGATTAGCAAGCACATATGTAGCTGGTGTCTAGCTGACATTAAAAGTCAAGTTAAGCATCTCATACAATAATTGGTAATTCATCAATCATCAATATAAATTTAGCGTTTTATTTGTTCGCAAGTCTAGCCAGTTTTTATTGATTTGTTCCCCAGACCATTCGAGATTGAAACATTTTGCCCTCATCCATCCTTTCAGTCGACCAACTTGATGCATTAAAAAAAATACACTTGAGGACCACATGCTGCAATACGTTGCTTAGATATTTCCTATTACCTAGAGCTGGAATAGTGAGTATATTCTGAAGTGTTTTTTTTTTCGTTCATTCACTATTGCCAAGTCTGTTGTTATATACTATATGTACACTTTTCCCAACTGCCTTCTGTAACGTCCTTTGGGCCATGAAGATATTTCAATAAATCGATTAATATTATATTTGTATAGATTGTATATATAAACAATGATCAAATGATGATCGATATTAAACTGTTTAGTAGGTTCGTGGCAGATATTTATCATCTTGTGAATATGTCATAGCATAACATGTCATATTGAGGTGACAGTGCCCATGGGATAGTGTACCTTGTGCGCCGGCTTTTAATCAGATGTGCAGTATACTCCTAGCTGTCACCCGTTTTCTTTCATCGTTAGTTTGATACTCAATTTTATTCGTTTCGCAATAGTGGCAATGCAAAATGTGCATTTGGAAGTCATTAATGAAATAAACAATTAATAGTGCTTCTTTAAAGTTCTGTCACACTTGTATAAATGGTTTTGTAAGAATTGGAGAAAACACGTAGGGTACACGATTAAACCCGCTTGGCCAAATTGGGCTGGCGCCTTGTACGACAGAGTTTTCTATGCATACGTCTTCGAAGACTCGAGCAGCATTGAAGCCTTACTGTAATGCCTGCTGACATTTTGTCACTTACTTCGCGTGTTTGTATCCTCTTTATTTGTATTCGCTCAGGCACTTCGGTGATCTGTTACCTCTGACTTTCATGATGCTTTCTCTTTTGTATAGATGGATAAACTTGAGATGCTCCAATGAAGCAAAATAATGAAAAATACCTAAGCCCTCCAAATGCAGATGAAAGTTGTTTGGTTTAAACTAACATTGACGTGACATACGTTTGCGCAAATAAATTTTTAATTCTTTGATTTTCTGTCTGCCTAGTGCTCAAGGAATCCTTCCAGGTCAATTTCGCTAGGCCAGCGCACAGTGCGTTGCAGATTGTGGACAATTAAGTGAAAAACTAACTCCCAGAAGCCTAAGAGTTTCCGTATAATTGCGAATGGCTAAACAAACCCTGCTCACAAAGTCAGGTTCGGCAGCTAGTCGATACGCGTATCTTCACGAAAGACAAAACAGGATGACGCGAAACAAAAAAAAAAGCAAGAGTAGATCCTTAAGAAATAGTGTACTGTGCCTGCGCAGCAACAATTAATTTCTTCAGTTCGCTTTTTTTCTCTTGGACTGTAGTCCAAAAAGGTATTGTGAAATGCTTCGTTTTATCCAACAGAAATCCGAAGTGCGAGCGGAGGACTCCTACAGTTATCACTTGGTATTCCTTAAATGAGTCTCCATCACGTTTTCTCGCTTTCTTTTGTTTTTTTCGTTACCGATCACCGAACGTTGTAGCTTGAAAACCTCGCGCCTTCATTTGCTGTTGTGCATCTGATCTAAGTTAGAGCTTCACTAGTATGGAGTATACGCACTTTTTCCATAGAATACGTCGCGTCAGCTCCAGCTGGCGCATTTCACGAATGACAGAGGCCCAAGAACGGCGACCGAGGAAAAGCGGACTGCGAAGCGCTCATATTTCACCCAGCAACGCAACTGAGCCCGCGAGCGTTTGACAACTCTGCCCATCGTCGGCTTGCGCCCATCTTACAGTATGCAAGAATTTTCGCAGCTCAGTAAGACACGATGCTCTTACTTTAGGCCGGGGCTTTATCCATGGCAATACCGTCGTCTAAGCCACTCATACTCGCACTTGTCGTGGCCGCTGTAGTGCTGGCGCATCTGGGTATCCTCGGGCGACATCGGCTCTTCGCTAAGGTGTGGTGAATTGATTTTATACTGGTTCACAGTTTTCCGGTTCATATAACTTGTTTTGGAAAGTTAGCTTGCACCGTGGATTTAACAAATCAATTGGTGCGTGAGAAAATGTCATCTGTTTCCGGATTTCGTCCATTTCGCAGTTGGTGTTCTTGAAGTGAAGGGCTCTAATGGATGAGACTTTGTTGCGTAATGCTCCTCCAAGCCAACAGCGTTTCTGTGCTTTTTGTAAGCATGCGTCCTTCATGATTTACAGGTGGTAATGTTGAGTTGAAGCTCGTTTCATACGATTGAATCTCCTTGTGAATGGCTGGTGTTCTCGGCTGAATAAACAATGACGTATGACTTTATAGTTTTTACATGTCCTGCTGTTCCCTTCATTCTATCTACAATGTACACAATGCACAAACTGCGACTTTCCAAGATGTCGGCGTTCGAAACCCTAATAGACATAGCAATTTTAATAATATGGGATCTCATGAAAGCAGTTATGAGCAGGCAGAACATCCAATGTGAATGTAGAACCTTCCAATGAGAAGCCTTTCTCATTATGTGCATGTTTTCCTGAGGATTGGGACACTATTGATGCATTTATATTGCTTAACAAGCGATCATTGCAGGCATTACGAAGACAGTCGATATTGAACTACGCTAATGTTATTGGTGGGTGTCATAATTAACGATTCATGCTACTATGAGTGACGCTTAGTAGACAATGAACGCTTTCGTTTCCGGGTCAGTAGGCTAGATAAAATGCAAGATTACACTATCATTAGCGCCACGTCTAAAATGTATATATGTTAGTATGTTTATCTTTACAGCAGTTCACCAAACAAAATTTTAACCCAAATGTAGAAGTGCCCAAACTACCTAAAGATATTGAAAATTGCAAGAACGATGCATAACAGATAAGTGTTATCATAAACATCAATATTCAACATGAATGCACGTAGAATTTCAGCCCCAGCCGTGCTCCTTGTAATTTTTGTTCCTCTTGCTCTCCTTATTAAAAGAAAAGAAAACATTTTTCTTTCTGTTTTTTTTAACTGGACTGCGCGTCGCACTGTGGTGTTATTTACAGTCCCTAAGAATGCCTATTTATATACGTTTTTGCGTATCGGCTGCAGGCTATATGAATTTGTCATACCCCAAGAAAGATAATACCAAGTAATGAAGAGCGTTTATGGCAGTAGCAACTAATTATGAATCCCGAGGCAAGTATGAAACTAGGAGAGTTTTCCAAAATAGCGTAAATTTTTATTTATCGCAGCTATTTCAGTTTTATCGAACACGGCTGTTATCACTATTCTAGTAGATAATAATAGTAAAAAATCATGAACGACGAGTGCTACTAAATTAACCAAAATATATTATCCAATTTAAAGATGCTCGAACATTTTAGGCGCAGGTTGCTCGTTCAAGTATGTATGATTGCTGTGGGAAGTTTTACTGAATCTTTAGAGGGATGCATTAGGCACCATGTCTACGTTGAGGACAAATATGCGTGATTTGATGGTGTGTTGACGCCCTCAGTATTTCTCAGAGAGCATACACAAACTGGCGCATGTGTGCGATGAGATTCAAGAAATTAAATCGTGTACGACCAGGAAAAAGACCATACAGAACTCAATTTTGATATCTTGCACAACTGAGCTGGATTAAGATTATCTTGTAATTCACATTCGTGAGATCAAATTAGGGGCGTCAGTGCACGTGGTAAATTTATTAACAATTTCATAAGAGAAGCGCTGCGAAAGATTTAGTTTCGGATTCTGTAAAGAAACTGTGTTCTACATAAATTTTATTCATGCTACGCAGCTTTCAACGAGCGACTGCAGTGCTTCCGTCGACCGAGCTGTCTACCCCAGGTTAAAAGAAAACACAGCGAGGTGGATGATCTAGCTAGAAGGCTCGGAAGAATCGAGGCCTACTGCAAGAAATACGCCGGCATCTTACAGGCAGACAGCCCCGCGGATAACTCGGTTAACACAAGCAGTTCAAAGTGCAAACATGGCCCGCAATCTCTGTACCTCGTGGACAGTCGCCGCTTTGCTTTCTGCTCTGTCCCGAAGGCTGCCACGTCGAGCATCAAGGCCCTCGTTCTACTGGCCGAAAACGTTTCCGCGGTCGTTGGCGACGCTGATGGAATATACACGGCTTTCCGGAGAAGGTTTCGTTTTCTGTGCCCCAGCGCCTACGTCAGAGATCATCTCGTCGCCAACTACACCAAGGGGATCATAGTTCGACACCCGTTTGAAAGACTGGTCTCGGCATACGTGAACAAGGTTCGCACTACCCACCCGACAATCAAGGGTGCCAAAAGAATGTACAAAAGTGGCTTCCGTGGTAGAGGGCCCAACGGTACTTTCACGTTCGCCGAATTCGTGAACATCATACTGAACACGTCTGTGGAGACCTGGGATCCCCATTGGGAGCCCTACACACGCCGATGCAGGCCTTGTACAATGAGGTAACCCAATTAGTCTTATAGTATAAAATGGTTATTGAGCTGGGGCTACACCGTTTTTCTTAGAAGCATTAAAAATATATGCCAGCGGTGTATAGTGAATGCCTTTTATCATTCCTAACTTAGGGGTTTCAGGGTAGATAGGAGGACAAGAAATAAATATGAGAAGAAACTATATATGCGGACTGCGTGACGATCAATGTAATCAAAGATTGCACGTGCAATCTTTCAATTCAATCGAATATATTTGAATAAACAATCAGTTTTATAATAGTTAGCTCACGTAACTTTAAGGAGACACTAAAAAATATTAGGCTGAGATATAGGTTGATAGATTTTTGTCTGTAGGTCAATAATGGTTTTCCTAGTGCCAATACATGGCTTTAATGCATCACTGCCACCGATCAGCATGGCGTTTATATTTGAATCACCTACTAAAAAACAGAGGAGTTGATACAATCGCCACGTGACCTCGCTCTTTACCACGATCAGTGAATTAGCCATTACTAACGTCTCATGAGAGGTGCCATAAGTTAGAGCTACCCCGAAATTCCATTTTCGTATTTCTTCATTGCAGAAGCGTTTTTCTCGATACTGATGACGAATTCGTCATTACAGAAGCCTAATATGGTCATCTGGCTCTAATAACAGTTTTTATTACTGTTTCGTTGAGAGACAGAAACATGACATGATACATTAGATATCGAACAGGCGTAGCTGATAATGTAGTTTATAATACAAAAACGAGGAGCAGATGGGCAAGTCATATTGTGATTTGGAGAGCAGATAGTAGGTGGTCTATTCAGATTTATTTAGAGAAGGAAATTTGATGAAACCAGTCCAGGACGCCGACAACTGAAGCTGTGCTGAGATTAGAAAAGTACATGAATACACGCAAGTAAGCCCGCTGACCCAAGAAAGGGGCCAACTTGAGATCACTCAAAGTGGCCTTCGCCTAAAAGTGCACATGCATTAAGCTCCTTAGAACGATAATTACTGTGGTGATGAAATCTTCTGATCTGTATATCGCTTGACACTGTATGAAGCCCAATTCATGTAGGAAAACGGTCTCAAATTCAGTGGTTTGATTGTTGTCCTCTACAACGCAAGATTGTTTCTTGCATTCCGTCTGCAATGAATTCAATGATTTCGAGCCGGTGACAAAGCTTATAAGTGAAATCCAGGCCCTGAAGTTGGCAGTGGATTCAAGAATTCACTTTTTTGCGAACCTTGAACGACGCGTGCTGAAAACAGCATGCGGTCACGCACATTGAAAATTCCGTGAGCGCGTTGCCATTGTTATTTTGTGTCTTATTCGAAATCCTCAGCGCAAGAGCCAACGTTTACTTTCCGCATTCGCTAAAACGAAAGAATACGACACGCGGAACGCTGACGTTTGTTCAAACATGGTTCTTCTCGGGTAGGCATCGTATTGTCGCTTTGCCACCTGGAATTTTAAGGTTTTTAATGTTAAAATATTTCGCTAGGTTTCTTGTTCTTACGCGCTGTGTCCTTCGTGATTATGTCACTATGGAGAGTGTTCTTTGCCAGAACAGCCGGCGGTTACTTTCCCGGCTTCGCCCATGTTCCATTCCTCTGCACGATTGAGTTAGAAGTCAAGCTCCTCTTACGCGAAGCGAAAACGCTTTAACGAAAGCAGCGTGCTTAATTTATTATGCAGATGCACGCGTTTTATATCGATGTGTCAGAGCCCTTTTACTGCACCTAACTTCGAACGCACCGACAAGCCTATATAATTGTTAACTCTTGCTTGTTAGCTCTTGCTTTACCCGCTATTTAGCTGAGCCTGAGACTTTCAATTCCGTTGCCCGTCATTAAAGCGCTTGCGAGAAAAGGTACTATTTTGGTATGATCACAAGAGTATTGTATAGAATGCCACATGATCTGGCTGAAATATCGAATGTTACGCTTGTTGACAATACAACGGCGTTACATACAAACAAAAAAGGCAGAGATATGTTAACGAGAAGGGCATATGGCTGGCATAACTCTGAGCAGGTAACCATTTCTATGCTACAGTCACCTCGCAAATATAGCCAAACACGGCCAAATTCTTCGCTTCTACGTAATACCATAAGGCCAGCTATTCCCACTAAAATGTGTGCGTTCTGAAGTATCTACAAACACCAATAAGGCGATTTAGGTGGAAATTGTCACAGAGCATACAGTTATGTCGTCCTGCACCCTCAAGTATAGATTCGTGATAAAGCATGGTTCAAACTATTGTGCAAACTAATTAAAACTGCTAAAACAAACAACACTGCAAATTAAATATGCAAAGAACGGGAGAAAACCAGTAATGCATGCCGGCATCAAAATCTTTTAGCGCCCAGCTCTTATCCTTGAATGCACTCAAGATGCAAGAGGTCTAGAATGAATTGTATTTTCATTTAATCAGACATACGCAGTGAAACATGCCAACAAGTTGTCATCAAGGTCATTAATCAAAAAGCATAGGGTGGGCAAATCACAAGTCAACAATTCAAGCGATGATATATACAGAAGTACAAACCATTCCATGCGCATCATTGTAATGAGCATTGAACAAATGGCAGACATGATATCTGTCGCTAACAATTTGTGCTTAATTATCGCAACGCAAATATAATAAATTAATTTATTTGCAAAGTTTGGTGTGACCTGAATGATTGTTTTATGACACTATCTTTCACGGATAATATAAAAAAATGTTACCTTTTTTTCCTGGATGTACTGCGTGTTTAGTACAAATATAATTTTTCTGTACACCCATTCGCAGCCACGCCGCAAATGCGAAAAAAGCTTCAGGCTTTGCCACTCGTTCTCAATCTAAGACATAACTACAAGCGTTTTAGGTGTGGTTGGGCTTTTCAGTAGCCAATATTGATATTACTTTTTTAAACAGTGGATTCCTCGTTGAACATGAGCCATCTGCATTTCCTTTTCTCATTTTCTAAGTGCCAGCGCTTCAGGTGTGGCTTCAGAATTTTTAGAAAGTTTAAAATTCTTCGCTCGTTCTACAATTTTACGAAGCTTAGGTAAAGTTTTCGAAAAATAAATTTAATTACGTGAAAAATTGTGTAAAGGTGTTTAAGGATATGGCAGTGCAAAAGAACGATAACTTCGCGCAAAAATGAAACTGTGATGGTTCATCTGGTGCCCTCTTGTGGCAGCGCAAGACGTCATATACAAGACAAGTACCTGCTTTAAACCCGCTTATTCAGACCAACTCATGAAGTAGACCAAATTGGCCGCACAAACGTCGCAGAAACATTTATTGTTATGTGGAAACAACGTGTTGTCAGTTTCTGCTATCCCAACGGTCAGTTTCGGCTGTTTCAATTTTGCTGTTGCTGGTGTGCTGCGCATAATAAAGTTACTTTCACAAGTTATATGATATACATACCCAAGAAAAGTGGCTGCTGATGTTTAGTACCTCGTTTGGGAATGCGAAGGACTCAATGAGGTTTTTAAGAATTATACTGGTCACAGGTTGGCAGGTATGCCGGTAAATTAAAAAAAAGAAATATATTTACGTGTGAATATCTGCTGTAAAACTCTTTTTGTGCACACTGTTGTATCTTCAATTGCGGATAAATAATGTACGCATTTTTCATCCCACTGATCAGGTACGACGTCATTCTGAAGGTGGAAACACTTCACCGTGACCTGGACGTTTTGCTGCCGAAGATTGGATTAGCCGGCTGGTCGTTCCCGAAGAAGAATGCAAAGACGGTTGCTGAAGAAGCCGACGCTGATTCTGCGCATTATTTTGCGCAGCTCACGCGACAGCAGGTGCTTTTGTTGCACGCGATCTACATGTATGACTTCGAGCTATTCGGCTATACACTTAAAGGGTATGCAACTCCAGTGCATTGATTGATTTGAGGGAGACTTTAGTACAAGAAAATTGTGAAGTTACGTTGGAAACGAAGCGAAAAGGTGCCCTTCTCTGCATGCTGTCTAGTAGGGTGCGCTTTGTGAAACACATGCAACGCCAGAGCCTCTGCTGAGAGCGCACGAGATTAAGCCATCCCAACTGTGCTGTTCAGATGACATGGTGACACGCAATAGACTTCACTAATTACGCCAGAACTGTGTCAGCTGTTATACTCTTTAGGTTTTGCGACGCCGTAGTGGGGGACTCCGGAACAATTTGGACCAGCTGGGAATTGTTACAGGCTCTAAGTGCGGGTACACGGGCGTTTTAACATTTCACCCTACTGGAATGCGGACGCTGCAGTCCAGATGGAAGCCATGATCTCGGGCTCTGAGTCACTTGCTGTGGACACGGTGGATGAGTATGCAATATCGCTTTGAATGATTTCTATGTTAATGACAGCTTGGTCGTTTTGATTGCGGCAAAGATACGGTGTAGAATACACATGCCTTTGCCGTTACATTTCAACGTCAAAACGCAATTTTCCCACGCTTGCAAAGACAAGGCATCAGTTTAGAACGATACCAACGGAAAATTATTTTTGTAATGTTGTGTGAAAGTCCGCTCTTCCTAGGAACAGCACTTTACCCCAATGTGCAAACGACATATCGGTTCATTTTTGCGAAACTACAGATCGGCAAGGCACGCATAAGCACCAGCACGTTCTATTCCCACCGTAGATCGAGCTTTCTATTCTCACTTCCACCTTTCGGTAAAATTCCGTCTTCACGATAATTTTAGGTACGCAAAAATACGTTGGGAACAGCCGACGTCACAGGCGCAAAAATTGCACGCCGCGGAAATTATTATAATCAATTGAACGCTTACCACTTCCATCAGAGAAGCACGTCTCAGTAGAATGCATGTAAGCCACGGCACTACCATCAGTCACGGTTTTCTGCAGTCTGTATTCATCTGCACATCCGCGTTGGTATGCACACGATGGATTCTAAGAAACAAAAAAACAAGGAAATGAATGGAATCCCGATCATTGGGCGAAACTTCTCACCCACTGGCTGAACTTACGCTATTTTCTCGGTACGGAAAATTATAAACATACACTGCTTTTTCCAAATTGGGTCTTACACGACCGCAAGCACTACCCTACTGATGGCACGATGACCTGCGCTGTTTGCGCTCTTATCTTATTTCTCGTAATGAGAAGTTCAGGCAAAACAGTATTGACCTGCGAGGACGATGAGTGTTCTATGGGTAAGTTCATTCGTGTTTTTTTTTTCCTGGCAGTAGGTCGTGCTCTATGACACTTGCACCTCAATAGGTATCAAGTTGTAGATGCTGATCGTGGCATGGTACATACCCATTCTGAGAAATTTACCAAAGATCGATTAGCACAGAATAATGTGTGCTCGTTAAATGCTACATAAAACAGAAGTTCAGAGTTGGTAGGCTGGTAAGAGGGAAAGAGATAGAGAGAAGGCATGTAGAGAGAAGACAGGCAAGTCAACCAGACGAGCGGAAGGGTTGTTAACCTACGCTGGAGGTAAACGAAAGGGGGAGCAGAGGTTGGTAACAAAGTTCCTGCTACTGGAAGAGTCTATTTCCAACGTCTCCTTTAATATTTTTTAGGGCCCAATAAATTCTTCCGGAGCGCATAGCATTGCAAAATCCTCACTGGGAGCTTACCAGTGTCGTTGAAAAGAAAAGTGTACAATCGTTGCACTCTACCAGTGCTAACATATGGGGCAGAAACTTGGAGGTTAACAAAGAAGCTCGAGAACAAGTTAAGGACCGCACAAAGAGCGATGGAACGAAAAATGTTAGGCCTAACGTTAAGAGACAGGAAGAGAGCGGTGTAGATGAGAGAACAAACGCGGACAGCCGATATTGTAGTTGACATCAAGCAGAAAAAATGGAGCTGGGCAGGCCATGTAATGCGTACGATAGATAACCGGTGGACCATTAGAGTTACAGAATGGATATCAAGAGAAGGGAAGCGCAGTCGAGGACGGCAGAAAATTAATGGGGTGATGAAGTTATGAAATTTGCAGGCGCAAGCCAGAATCAGCTAGCGCAAGACAGAGGTAATTGGAGATCGCATGGAGAGGCCTTCGTCCTGCAATGTACATAAATATAGGCTGATGATGATGAAACTCTTACGGTTCCTTTTTAATTAACTGATTATGTTTCTGGAGCATCCTGGTTCATTCCAGAGCAGATGTCCTGATACACGATTGATTGCACTAATTTTCTTTCTGACCATAACCAGTAATAAGGCTATATATCTTACATGTTGTAGAGGTATTTTATTGACCAGAACTTGCAGGTGTGTAGAAACCAGCCACTCGCTATAGCGAGCGTTGTGATAATCAGTCCACGCGGCGCCGATAGCCTTTCACAGATTGCACGCACTGCGCTAAAATACGTTTATTAATATAGGGCCCACTGCCCCTATTGACTGAAGTTCACCTAGATAAGTGCCGCGTGCAAATGGCTATCCCAACAGTAGCGACCTTGTTATCCAGCTGATTCCTCCATTCCTCATGTGCCCGGATGATGATCAATCACGAAAATTACTGAAACAGTTTTGTAGACATGGCGCAAGTTCTGTTAGCACAGAATTCACCTTTTTTTGCTGCTGCTGCTGAGAATTGTTGAGTGTGTTTGAAGGCAACTACGTAGGCATGTGCTATTTTAACTTCTCCAGCAATGGTGTATAAACATTGTAATTGCAAAGCAAAGGAAAACGAGTTGACTGAAATTTACTTTATTCTGGACCAAAATTCTAGAGATTGGCTTTGCGAGTTCGAATGACCACTTGGAATAAATACTTTAGAAGCAGACATATACATGTATATACACTTATATGGAACATTGATTTTCACCAATGTATTTTTTTTCAGATCAATGCAATTTTAGAAATGCGTAGCTAAGATCACTGTTTGTACTGTGATTTGACCTGTCGTATATAGTTTAACCTCGAGCCATTCGTGACGAAAATCTACAACTCGGATCTTAGTGGACAAGCAACCGAGTTCCTATTGATCTTATAATATGAATGAAAGCATATTTATGTGTCAATAGTGATAGGAATACTTATGAAACGTACTAAAAAAACCAATATTTAAAATCCAGCTCTATAGTACGGGTAATAGCACAATTGTCAATTTTTTGTGTTAGGACATGTCACGCAACCTGGTACCACAAGAAGCAAAGATGGGCATCTGATGCGTGTCTGGTGTGAACTGTAAACAAAGTTTTCGAAATATTCGAAAGAAGAAAAGATTTGACAACCATGCATCAAAAGATGACGCCAGTGAAATGTAAACAACATCGAGCTGTTATATATCAGCATGCAAAATAACATAATTGTGATTCAGAAGGTACGATAGCTATACCTGGTCTTTCGAATGTCTCGCTATGCAACGCAAATGGGTGTCTTGGCCAAAGTTTTTTGAATCCAGTCCACTATTTAGTAAACACTCTTTTGACCCATTTCTAGTATTCATAAACCTCTGTACTTTCAGCCTCCTGCATTTAGGCGCCCGTATAGGTTAGGTTAAAGAAACGGCAAATACAAAGCCTATGGAAGAGTTAACAGTGTATCGACTCCGCGATAGCTGAGTAAACTATTTCGAAACTCCATCAGCTGCTCGGCGCAGGTGTTTCACTATGAGCTCTTTTTGATGCGGAAGTGCGTTTCGGTGTGTTCGGGACTCAGTGAGTGCGACAGGGCTTGACACGCGACTTGACACGTGTCCTTCGCTCAGTTTTGTCTCGTAGGCAGGACGGGGAATATACGTGTGATTATTTGCTCTTGCAGCTCCACGTAAATGCAGCCTGCCGCTCTATCGAACTGAATTTCTTCACCTTTCCTGATTGAATAACTCCAGTGGCAGCGATCTTGTGCGTCTTTTTTATTTTATATTTAACCCTCGCGTCCTATTCGTATCGCGGCTATTATACGGAAAGCAATCGACGATACCTCACTAACAAACGATAAGATTCTAACTTCTGGGCGCATTCTTCAAAAGTGAACCTTATGCAAGGAATATTTACAAGCAGAAACAAGCGAAAGGACAAATTACTTGACAATGTGACCCGTAGTGAGCTACGGGACGTAGAACAGAAAGGAAGTGGGCATGGTGACAGGTCATTTGTTTTAAAGGTACAGCATCCCTAATGCACGCGTTTCCAAACCAACTAGTGAAGCTGTCTTGCCATTTCCTTTTTTTTTTGTTCATTCTCAGGCACCAAGGCTTGTTAGGAAATCCTTCCACTTAATCTGGACTCTGGTACATGTATAAGAATTTCAAGTTCTTTGTGTCTTTCCTTTGCACAACCTCAACAACAAATTTCCTATTTTACAATTTTTCGTCTCATCAATTTAGCGATTGCTTTGTCATGACATTTATTGCCTAGAGCATCGAGCACTAATAAAATACGAATAAGTTTTTTATTGCAGGTAAGTTCGCACAAGCCCACTTGAAAACGTACATGTTCGCACATCAGTGAAAGCAAAGTATAATATTTAAAAAAAATATGTATTGCAAAATATCGCCAACTCATAGTAAATGCTAAAACTATGCTAGCACCGCCTTTTTTGTACTTGCTGTACTGAACATTCTAAGAAGATATAGGTAGCACTTCAATACCTCATCTCAGTGCTTAGTCTAGACACGATAACTCCTAGCTACTCTGCGGTATTCCGTGATTAATATTTCCCGTTTCTTAAGTGCTTTCACAATAATAATACACCTTCGTGATATCGTAAATGCACGCAAGGAGAATACGCAGCTTTACAGGACGATAAAGTGCTGTTTTGTAACACTTTCCAGGGAGCGGATGAGGGTGTACGCGTGTATTGGGACTTGCGGGTGAGTTACTTAGGAACTATTGCTTTGTTGCTGCGTTCTATTAAACCTTCTACAGTGCCCACAATACAGTGTGCAGAGACAATCGCTCTCCGTCGTGCTGAACCAGTTGGATGACCAGCCGTTTTCGGAAGAAACAATTCTGCAACATCGACGCGACTCAACATCGCATCAGAAGGCCGTGCAAGCGCTCCTGCGGTTTCTGAAGTCCACTGGCCTGTGTGAACGTCTGTGACTGGAACGCCTCCTTTGTTACCAATGCCTGTGTTTTTTTTTCTGTTTTTTTCGCTCTCTCTCTCTCTCTCTTTGTACTCTCTCCAACCCCTTTATCCCCCACCCCAGTGTAGGGTAGCAAACCGGAAACTGACTTCTGGTTAACCTCCCTGCCTTTCCTCTCTCGCTTGCTCTCTCTCTCTCTACAATTACAGGCTGTTTATGATGTAATGGACTTTCGAAATCAAGTAGATTAAATGCAGCTCACTTCGCTTGTGCTCAGTCGTAACTATTGCCTATGACAACGTGTTGTGGCTAGCCATATGCTTACTTTTCTGCAGGATATCTCGGTTTTATTATTCTGGAACAGGCATTTATGAGGCACACCGCAAAAGGTATTTGAAGAGGTCAAAAAGCAATAATGCACAGCTGTAGTGATTTCATAAGTATTTATGGCAAATAAAAATATGTGAGATATTTGATTTTTTTCTGCAATTCATTTAGTAAGTGCAAGCAATTTCCCCTATGTTGTCGTTGGTGTCTTTGTTTGTTGGCTTCCTATGATATCATTAATAAAATCGGGCCCCTTGGTTCCCTGTCTTCTCGTTCTATACATAACGAGGGTTTCGAATGCGGCTACAATGATGCCTTCATGTAGCATGTGTGGGTTTACTGACCAGTTGCGTTCACCCAAAAGGATAACGTACTGCGGCAAAAAGGATTTTCCACACCCGCCGCCAAGGTTTGTAAGTGGTGGCATTGGCTAACGCTCCCGGGTTAGTTATAGTAGTAGAACATGAATACCCCAGAAAGTTCATGGTAAAAGGGCGCCGCGGTAGCTCAATTGGTAAGAGCATCGCATGCATAATACGAAGACGTGGGATCGTTCCCCACCTGTGGCAAGTTTTTTCATCCACTTTCACTTCAATTAGTTTATCATTACCTTAATTCAATTATAAGTACAAGTAATTTCACCTATGTTGTTCTTGGTGACCTTGTTTCCTGGCTTCCTATGATATCATATATATATATATATATATATATATATATATATATATATATACAGTGAAGTAGACGCGCGTATGAAGCGGTTTATTGACGTTTCGGCCGGGGTCCGGCCTTCATCAGAATACAATACATGGCGTCAGTACAGTTTATATACATGTGCATATCAACCGAATGAGATATGTTTACATGATAAACGATAAAAATGTGCGAACTAAATGCATGTCAATCGTTCAAAGGACCGCTGATACGTGTATACACAGATGGCGTTTGCAAACACCTAATCTAAAAATACAAAACATAAAAATGCACAGAAATGAAGTGCAAAAACCAAACGTCAGGTGACAACAAAAGACGTCCCCCAATATGGGCTATGTTATCAAGCAAACAGACAAAAAAAGGATTAGTGACGTACTAGTAGAAAGGAGAAACAAGTGACGGGCTACGATGACAGGCAACTCAATTTTCCTAAACTTTCATTCAAACCACACGCGACGGTATCAAACTTATAGATAAGGAAGGATTCACGGGCTTTTCTATCATAATTTGAACGAAATCCAGATTCAAGCAACGTGACTTTCAGTTTATCGAATGATTGGTCAGGGAGGTGCACGTGTCTTGAGATGGGCAGGTTGGGCAACGTGTTAGCATGGGATTTATGATTGTTAAAGCGCAATCTAAAAGGCCCTTCTGTTTGTCCGATGTACCGTTTTTTGCACACCGTACATTCAAGCATATATATTACGTTTTTAGTGTCACAGTCGAAATCGCCTTTGATTTTTAAACGAAAATTTGAAGCCGTACTAGTCACCTGTTGCGATGTGCACATGTAGGGGCATACTTTACATCGCGGTTTTCGGCAAGGATGGCATCCGATAGCATCAGGGCAGTCAGTCTTGGATGATGATGATAGTATATCTCGAATATTTCTAGCTTTACGATATACTGCTTTAGGTGGTTCAGCGAAGATGTTTTTGAGGCGTTCACTTTGCATTAAAATATTGTGATGTTTCTTCAGTACATGCGAAACACGTGAGACTGACGCAGAATGGGTTAGGACAAGATTTGTCTGAGGTGAGGGAGTTGGTTTGTTCGCAGTGCAAAGAAGCGTCCTTCGGTCATGCACGTCTGCGCGCTTTATTGCATCGTCAATTAATTGTGGTGGGTAATTTTGTTTGACTAAAGCGTTTTTTAAGGTACCGCAATTTTTTTGAAACTCTGATTGCTCAGAACAAATTCTTTTAAAACGTAAGGCTTGACTATAAGGAATGCTCGTCTTGCAATGTTTAACGTGACTGCTATCAAAGTGCAAATATTGACATCTATCGGTCGGCTTTTTGTATAGGGCAGTAGATAGTTTATCATTTAGCAATGAAACGCTGACGTCAAGGAAGTTAATAGTAGATGCAGAATACGTGTGAGAAAATGATATGGATGGATGGGCATTGTTAAAGTCAGATATGAAGGAAAGCAGTTCCTGTTCACCATGAGACCAAATCAGAAAAACATCGTCAATGTAACGTTTGTAATAAAAAGGTTTTAAGGTCCTGGTTAGCAAAAATTTATCTTCTAGCTGACCCATAAATATGTTCGCGTAGTTGGGGCAAATTCGCGTACCCATAGACGTCCCACTAACTTGGACATAGTGCTGTCCTTCAAATTCGAAATTATTCAGTTCCAAAATAAGGGTTAGCAACTTTGCCAATGTGTCACTATCGATGAGTTTTTCGGGTGCTACGGCTTCGTAGCAATTGACGACTGCCATGATGCCATCTGAATGAGGAATGTTAGTATACAAAGAAGCAACATCAAGTGTGACCAAAAGAGAACCTTGAGGAATAATGAGATCGATTATATCTGACAGAAAGTCGGTAGTGTCTCTTACGTAAGAAGGAAACGTAGCTGGGATATTACTAATCAGGGAATCTACGTAGCTGGACAAATTTTCTGTGACTGTACCTATACCAGAAATTATGGGTCGACCTGGGTTGTTTAGCTTATGTATTTTAGGTAAAAGGTAAAAACGACCAGCAACAGGACTTAGTGGAATTAGAGAATGTACCGCATTGTCAGGCATCTTTTTCTTCTTGACGAGATCTAGCACCGTGCTTTTGAGCAGAGATTTGTACTGCTCAGTGGGGTCATGATCAAGGCGCTTATCAAACGTCGCATCTGCTAGCTGTCTGTGGGCCTCTGCGGCGTAATCGGACTTGTTCATTATGACTACGGCACCACCTTTGTCAGCAGGCTTAATGACGATGTCATTGCGAGATGCCAGAGTATCTAGTGCTTTCATTTCGTTGATGGACATATTGCGGCGGAAGGGTGCTTGGTTTTGATACAATTGCAGGACGTCTCGTTGTACTGCTTTGATATACATGTCTAAAAATCTATCGCGCTGTGAGGGGGGAACCCAGTGCTTGCCAGAAGGTAACGCGTGTTTCGAATCGCTTGAATCGCATAATTTCTGGTATAGGTACAGTCACAGAAAATTTGTCCAGCTACGTAGATTCCCTGATTAGTAATATCCCAGCTACGTTTCCTTCTTACGTAAGAGACACTACCGACTTTCTGTCAGATATAATCGATCTCATTATTCCTCAAGGTTCTCTTTTGGTCACACTTGATGTTGCTTCTTTGTATACTAACATTCCTCATTCAGATGGCATCATGGCAGTCGTCAATTGCTACGAAGCCGTAGCACCCGAAAAACTCATCGATAGTGACACATTGGCAAAGTTGCTAACCCTTATTTTGGAACTGAATAATTTCGAATTTGAAGGACAGCACTATGTCCAAGTTAGTGGGACGTCTATGGGTACGCGAATTGGCCCCAACTACGCGAACATATTTATGGGTCAGCTAGAAGATAAATTTTTGCTAACCAGGGCCTTAAAACCTTTTTATTACAAACGTTACATTGACGATGTTTTTCTGATTTGGTCTCATGGTGAACAGGAACTGCTTTCCTTCATATCTGACTTTAACAATGCCCATCCATCCATATCATTTTCTCACACGTATTCTGCATCTACTATTAACTTTCTTGACGTCAGCGTTTCATTGCTAAATGATAAACTATCTACTGCCCTATACAAAAAGCCGACCGATAGATGTCAATATTTGCACTTTGATAGCAGTCACGTTAAACATTGCAAGACGAGCATTCCTTATAGTCAAGCCTTACGTTTTAAAAGAATTTGTTCTGAGCAATCAGAGTTTCAAAAAAATTGCGGACCCTTAAAAAACGCTTTAGTCAAACAAAATTACCCACCACAATTAATTGACGATGCAATAAAGCGCGCAGACGTGCATGACCGAAGGACGCTTCTTTGCACTGCGAACAAACCAACTCCCTCACCTCAGACAAATCTTGTCCTAACCCATTCTGCGTCAGTCTCACGTGTTTCGCATGTACTGAAGAAACATCACAATATTTTAATGCAAAGTAAACGCCTCAAAAACATCTTCGCTGAACCACCTAAAGCAGTATATCGTAAAGCTAGAAATATTCGAGATATACTATCATCATCATCCAAGACTGACTGCCCTGATGCTATCGGATGCCATCCTTGCCGAAAACCGCGATGTAAAGTATGCCCCTACATGTGCACATAGCAACAGGTGACTAGTACGGCTTCAAATTTTCGTTTAAAAATCAAAGGCGATTTCGACTGTGACACTAAAAACGTAATATATATGCTTGAATGTACGGTGTGCAAAAAACGGTACATCGGACAAACAGAAGGGCCTTTTAGATTGCGCTTTAACAATCATAAATCCCATGCTAACACGTTGCCCAACCTGCCCATCTCAAGAAACGTGCACCTCCCTGACCACTCATTCGATAAACTGAAAGTCACGTTGCTTGAATCTGGATTTCGTTCAAATTATGATAGAGAAGCCCGTGAATCCTTCCTTATCTATAAGTTTGATACCGTCGCGTGTGGTTTGAATGAAAGTTTAGGAAAATTGAGTTGCCTGTCATCGTAGCCCGTCACTTGTTTCTCCTTTCTACTAGTACGTCACTAATCCTTTTTTTGTCTGTTTGCTTGATAACATAGCCCATATTGGGGGACGTCTTTTGTTGTCACCTGACGATTGGTTTTTGCACTTCATTTCTGTGCATTTTTATGCTTTGTATTTTTAGATTAGGTGTTTGCAAACGCCATCTGTGTATACACGTATCAGCGGTCCTTTGAACGATTGACATGCATTTAGTTCGCACATTTTTATCGTTTATCATGTAAACATATCTCATTCGGTTGATATGCACATGTATATAAACTGTACTGACGCCATGTATTGTATTCTGATGAAGGCCGGACCCCGGCCGAAACGTCAATAAACCGCTTCATACGTGCGTCTACTTCACTGTGAATATTTACCCGGACCCAGAATCGCTTTTTTCTGGTATATATATATATATACTTTCTGTGTTAGCGAGAGAAATAAGAAGGCTAACGTTTACTAATATTATTGAGGCAATATGTCTGACAATAAGTGGCAGGGCTAAATGCGTCGCACAGATAGAAACGTGCCTCAACTCATCTAGAGTAAAAGGGTAAATTGTCTGGACCATTGCGCTCTCGAATTTAGTTGGTTTTCTTAGCGTCAATTGCGTCCTAATTACAACCGCTTCTGTTTTATTTTTATTTGAAATGCCGTTTCCAGTAAGATTGAACATTTTGGGAGGGGGCAATGTAATTTCCAATACTGCAAGCCTATTTATGGAGGTAATAAAAGAAATTCACTATTTATAGTGTAGGTGCCGGCTTTTGCATACCTGAGCAGACAAGAGCTATAAAGTGTTTGTTGTGTTCCCCATTTGCGGCCATGCACATTTACCCAATTGGTGGTCATGCGAGCAAAGAGCCCTTTCGTGCTTTTCGACGCCAATCAGAAAGAGCGCTCTAGTAAACGAATGCATGTGAAGTTCATTATTTCAGAAAATAATTTATTCCCGAGGCTCTCAGCGGTACTTGACCTTTGTGGCGTAGAGCTCGAAGCACTCTCCTGGATGGAGGGCACAGTTTGCACTGCAGGTCGTAGGTTGCTTTGTGTCGCTTTCGTCAAAAGTGATTTCATCCAAAGACGTTTCTTGACCATCTCCGGCATAACTGTATATTCATCCAGGGCGCTAAAGTTATGTTTTGACGCACGGAACTCTGGCGGCATTTCATTCATAAAACGCATGCGCAGAAAACGTCACCGTCTAGTTGGCGCTTCACACCACCAATAGCGCGAAAATGTGTTCAAGCATGGAGGAAGGGGGAAAAAAACACCGCCCAAGCACTGCGCACAGATGGTTAACCAGCGAAGCTGAAACGTGCGGCCCCGGTGTTTAGAAGTGGGTTAATCCCGACACTGTACTGAAGCGTTTCTCAATTATTGGTTAGATGTTTGTGTTTCTAGTGCAACGCAAGAGCCAATGATGGGCGGATGCTGCTAACCACGACGCCTATCTAACTCGAGATATCGAACGCACGCGACAACGGCGAGCCGAGGAAGCGGCGTTGCGGGCAGAGCAGCGTCAACGTGGCAATGGCGGGAACGCGTTCGCTAACGACGTCACTAACGGCGCTGCCAATGGCGCGCGCGCTTGGGTGCGACGTAGAGAACGACGTAACTGATGGCGCAGCCAATGAAGACCTTTATCGAAACATGTGGCGAACGATTTTTCGTTTCGCCAAGCCATATACAGCTTTCGCTGTAAACATGGGCTGGCCTCGTCTTGCGAAATCCGCATTGCGAATCGCACTTATTAGTTGAGAAAGTTACCGATAGATAGTGCTGCCAAACCATATAACCGTCGAACTCGAGCATTCCCGTGTGTCGCGCGTCCCGACATCTGACCGGAACAGATACTTTCACGTTGCCGGTAGCGACCCCTCAGCGCCCGTAAAGCGCGAGTAACAGGTTACAAACACACAGCTTTCGATGCAGTGCTGCATAAGGAATTTGCCAGTATATATGTGATTTAGTACGACCAGTTCAGTTATTGTATACGTTAATGGTGCTGAAGACGACGTGCGATTTGTTATATCATCATATTATCAAATAATGCTCGCCTTATTTTGTAATCACATGATAATATTGCTGGGGGTCTAGCGGTAAACACAACTGCCGAACTCAAGAAAAAAAAATACGTGTTCTTCATTTATATATCCCCTGTTGCAGGAGCGTTACGTTGGCCTCTGGATGATGGGAAGCAAAAGGTTTGAGGTAATGAACACCTCCAACAGTGTCTTCTCTCAGTTGATTGTAATACGTTTTACACTTTGGCTAATTCTATAGTACATGAAGGGCAAGACGTAAATATTATTTTCGCCTCAGCTACTCGCATGCTCTGGGAATGTGCCGGCAACAACGGTACTGGAACCGCCGCCGTTCGCCACGTGCCCATAATGGTAGGCGTTACCAGATTACAGGAAGCTTCGAGCTCGCTCCATCCCGCCGTCGCCCCGGCTGCTGGGGCCGCCGGGGACCTTCTCTGTCGGCGTCGCCGCCGCTGGGAGACGGCCCTGAAAAGTTCGGAGCTGGAAGACCAGCTCTGGGCCGTCTGGCAAGCCGAAGATGCCGCCCAAGTCCAAGGACTTCGAGCCGACACCTGAGGCCACTAAAAGCAAAGTGCCGGCTCTTTAAATAAGGTTTATTTCTTCCTCAGCTACTGACAAAGGAGTCTCGATGCGAAGACCTTGCTAACAGTGGCCAATTTCCTTGGAAAGCGTAATGTGCCGTGCGGGGGATGTATGTCTTACCACGGAGTCAACTTTAATGACATCTTTATCTCGCAGAACATTTACACCATACGTGGTAAGCTTTAGGTTGCAAGCATTCTGCCTATATACACAGACATTCATCGACGCAGCTGATACGTCAAACGTGTGATGAATTGAAGGTGCCGTCCGGTGTCCAAGGACGTTGCATAATTTTTAGTAACTATAACGGTGTGCTATTGTATATTACCTTCCGCATATAGGAGAAGGCAGCAAAATATTTAAAGACCACGGCAGATATTCTGCCCTAAACAACAAAAACGTTCAACCTTGCACTCAGCCACGCAACGCTTGAAACAGCGAAGCTGGGCGATCTTAGCCCAGCATTTTCAAGTGCGCGCGAACTTTTCATCTTATTACTCATGATGATGATAATTTCTCTTCGCGCGTCTCGGACTTACGGCCGTCACTGCGCGTTGCATAGCGCAGCTTGCCACACCGACACCGCGCTGCAATGCAATGCCGACACCGCGTTCCAGGAGACCCGCTCCGTAAATGCGTTTCTCTCTGTCGCGTGCGCTCTCATTGCGCTCAAAACCTCTTCACCTCGCACAGCACGAGCGTACGAATGCGCCAGCAGTGGACGAAGACGACGACGCTCGAACGCAATCATATGGTTCGCATTAATGCATGTTCTGCAAGCGTGGCTGTATAGCCTAGTGGTTACGATGCTCGCCTTGGGACCGGGGGTACGCAGGCTCGAATCCCGCCTCGGCAAGAAAGTTTACTTCCTTTTCTTTCTTGGTAGTTTCTTGATACGCACCACAAATTACGGCTGGCTTAAACAGCTTCGCTGTTAAAACTGGTTTCAATCGCTCGGCAGTGGTCCATGCATCACCATGTCTTTATCCGTGACCATATCAAAGAGTCCGGCCACCTGTAATGTTTGCTTTCGCCAACGCCGACATAATGACCATTGGCGAAATGTCGCGAAAACGTCGCGCTCACCAGTGGTTTACGAATCCGCGAACCATCGTTAACAATTGCCCTTACTAGCCGCGCACAATAGCGATGCCGATGTTGCTCGGGCCTGTGTATACGTATCTGGTTTCCCGCTCTTAGGAGAAATATAACATTCTGTTTAAGGAACCCAGAAGTTTAGGTGGTTATTTTACATATCCATCTCTTTGTCTTCACCTCAAGATCATCCTTCAGAACTTTCTTTCTGTGTTTGTCACTTTTCCTCCTTCTCTAGTTCAGAGTAACCAGGCTATAAAATACCTCCTGAAGGGAACTTCTCTGTCTTTCCTATAATAAAACATATATCTCTATGGGAGGCAGCCTTCAAATACCGCACCTGGCATACACATGTATTTTCCCGCGCAGACGTTACTGAGTTACGTTGAACTTACGGCCGTCATCCGCCCACCATGGTTCTGAGTGGCGCTGGCTAACACTCCTAGGGCTACATCTAGTAAACATAAATACCCAAGTTAGTGGACGAATTGATGGCCGTCGCCGTAGCACAATTGGTAGTGCAACGCACGCGTAATGCGGAGGTTGCGGGTTCGGCTCCCGCCGGCGACAAGTTATCTTTTCGTCCACTTTCATTTCCCTTTTCTTCATTATTTCCTACATTCCAATTTCAACTACACTTAATTTCCCCGATGCTTTCCTTGCCTTCGTTGTCTGCTCGCGTTATGTGGTTGAACTTCAGTATATTTTAGGGATGTTAAACTTGCCGGTAAACGCCATACCCTTTCGGGAATATACGGTTGCAGAAGAGGCGACGGCAGCACCAATGCTCGCAGTGCCATCCTGTGGCGCTGCGATTAACCAGAGAGGACACAAAGCTATTACTGAAATGAACTGCCATATTCTACCTAACTGCTAGTGAAAAGCGTCGGTGGTGACCTAATACAGAAGATGCACTCATGCACCCGACGAGGACGCTCGCAAAGCACAAAACAATTTCAAAAATGTCCTAGAAGGGCAAAATGTCAGAGGATGTCACAGGTAGCTTTACTACTATCGCCCACATCTCCGATAATTCCGTATACCCTATTCCGTCAAGGTATAATACCTTTACGGGCAAGATCAACTCTAATTTACTTGCATGTACGTGATTTCGAATATTAAGAACGGGTAAGTGACGTGGCGCATATGGTGACTAGTTTCAACCCTATCCCAGACAAAGCAATCCAGCCGGCATGCCGTTTGCTTACCAACTAACAAGCTGTTCTATGGCGACGCTCCTCTTCAGGCATAAAGACGCCAGAATAGTCGAACTCACTCTCTCATATTCGGAAGACAAGTCGATTAGCATTAGGAAATACAACTGCCAATTCACACAACGTCACTTTCGCTGGTTTGTCTTCTTATCGCTAACATGAACCGCTTCGAGGCAAGCACATCAATGTCGAATACAGCGCAGCCAACGTCGGCGTCGATTCCCTGTTACTTTTTAGGTGTCAGCGCGCAACGCTAAATTAAATGGCAGAATTCGTCATACCTTAGTGTCCTCTGAGGCTGAGGGCCAAGCAATACGAATGTCTTGTCGTCACGTCATCACCGTGATTCCGGCGCCCTCCGAGTGCAGTGCATTACAAATACGGATAAGGTGCAAAGCGAGCATCCCAGTGTGGAAGGTGGTCTACATACGCACAGATGTGAGCTCGAGTACAAACGCACTTTCTTCGTCACGTTGTCAGCGTCATTCATTCGCCGTCCGGGCACAGTGCAAGACAATACCAGATAGAGTGCAAAGCAAGGCCTCCCGGTGATGCAAATCATATGCGCAAGCGCACACGTGAGCTCCAACACATGCACATTTTCGTCGTCACTGTGTTGCTGTCACTGCTTCGCCGTCCGGGTACAGTCCACGCCAATATCAGATATAGTGAAAAGTGAGGCATCCTGATGCGACAGATGGTCACAAACGCAGACGTGAGCTTCACCCCAAACACGCTTTCATCGTCACCTTTGTCGGCCTCATTTCTTCGACGTCTGCGTACAGTGCAAGCCAATACAACATATAGTGCAAAGTGCGGCATGCAGGTGCGGAAGATGGTCTACGCAAGCGCAGACGTGAACCCCAGCACAAACGCACTTTCGTCGTGACTATCGCCGTCATTCCTTCATCGTCAGGGTACAGAGCACACCAATACCGGGTATAGTTGCAGGTTCGGCCGATGTATTACGGAAGCGCCGATGTGAGCTCACGCAAAAACACACTTAGGTCCTTACTTTGTCGGCGCCATTCCTTGGTCATGCGGATACTGTGCAGATCAATACAGGATACATTGCTAAGCGAGGCGTACAAGCGCGGCAGATTATCTACGCAAGCGAAGACGCCAGTTCCAGCACCCAAACGAAGACTGTAATAAAGCTTGCTAAACGTTTGGGCGCCTAGCGAAACTATCTAATAAAAGAAATGAAAGAACCAAGAAAATACAATGACAAATTTTGTTTTCTGGTATTGAGATTGATTGATTCGTTCTCCAGCAACTGTGGGCCTATGAGAGATGCCGTTTTATAAGCATCCGGTTTAATTTTCACAGCCTGGGATTGCTTAACATGCAGTTCAATCGAAGAATACGAGTGTGTTTTGCATTTCGCCTCCATCAAGATGCGGCTACCTTGGCTGGGAATTAAGTCCACGACCTCGGGTTTGGCAACTAAAGGATATAGCCACTTCGCCGCCATAGCGGCATTTGTATTCATAACTCGAAAGTACATAAAAATAGCTCTGAAGTATACAAACAAAAAGTTCATTCACACATCCTCCTTAGTATGCACGCGATGAATTCCTAGAATCAACAAAAAAAAGAAGGCATGGAAGCACAAGAAATGGGTGATTCAACACCCTTTGACACAACTCACGCTATTTTCTCATTGCGGAAACCATAGATTACTCAGCCGTTTTCACAACTGGGTCTGGCACGGTCGCGAGCGCTACAATAACAACTGCTTCATGGCGTACGTTGTTCGCGCTCTTATATTGTTGCTCGCCGTGAGAGATTCATGCAAATTAGTAATGGCCTGCGAGGACGATGAATGTTCTGTAGGTAAGTTTATTCGTGGATTTTCCTTGCAGTATGTCGGGCTGTATGGTACTTGCCCCTCCAATACGTTTAGAGTTATTGATGCTGATCTTGTAATGGTACGTACCGATTCTGAGGAATTGACCAAGATTTAAGCAGCTAGCTGATAATAATGTTTCATTGCTAACTGAGGTGTAAAACACACGTCTAGCATAGGTAGGGTGGTAACAGGGAGAGAGAGAGAGAGAGGGAGAGAGAAAGCAACGAGAGGAAAGGCAGAGAGGTAAACCAGACGAGCGTACGGTTTGTTCGCCTACACTGACGGTAAGATATAGGGGGAACAGAGGTTGGTAACATTTGTACAATGCCTTCTTTCTTATTATTTTTTGTGAGGGCTCAATATGCACTTCCGGTTCTCTTCAAGTTAATTCATTCGGTTTCTGGAGCCCCCTGCTTCGTTCCAGAGTGGCCATCGTAGTGCATGATTGATCGCACTTATACTTTTCTGAATATAACCAGCATTCACGGATACATTTTCCATGTGAAAACCGTTTTATTCATCAGAGTTTGGCGAGTGTCTAGGCACCCGCCACTGCCTATAGTGATTGGCGTGATAATCAGTCTACGCGGCCCCGATTGCCATTCATAAATTGCACTTACTGCGTTAAAAACATTCAATAATACAAGGCCCGCAGCCCCTATTGACTGAAGTTCACCTAGATATTACCGTGCGCACTATCGCAACAGTGGCCACCTTGTTATCCAACTGATCCCTTTAATATTTGGCAGGAGCCCAGATGACCGCCAGTGATGAAACTTACTAAAGCATAGTTTTGTAGATATGTCGCAAGTTAAATTAGCAGGGCATTCGTACTTTTATTTTCTTTCAGACGCTCTTTTGAGAATAGCCGAGTGTGTTTCGAGGCAACTGTTTCGGCATATAATACTCTAACTGCTCCAGCAGCGCTATATGAACATTGTAATCGCAGAAATAAAGGGAGAGAAGTTGAATAAAATCTACTTGATTTTCGAACAAAATTAAAAAGATTTATTTTTCTAGTTTTAAAGACTACTTGGAAATACAACGTTAGCGACACTAGTATGATTACTTATCTAAAGCAACGGTGATTTCCGGAAATTGTTGCTGTTGACGTTATCGACAAAGGTAATTCTTTAACTGTCTAGCTAAGGCCACGCTTACCATTGGGATTTCACCTGTCGTATGAAGTTGAGCCTCGAGTCTGTCTTGCCAAAAATTTACAACTTGGCCACTAGTAAAATTAAAAGAAAAATGTTTCTTTGTCTACAAAGAACATAACTCTTCCGGAAAGTACTAAAATTACTAAAAATAAAAATTCATCTCTATAGTAAATGCAATGGCACAATGCCCGTGTGTTCGTGCTGGAATATGCAGTAACGACAAGTGACAACATAAGAAACAAAGGTGGCCATATCATTTCTACCTGGTGAAACCAGGAAATAATTTTTTCGAAAGATTAAAAAACAGAATTTCACAGTAAAACACGTAAGAGGTGCTCTGCTGGAAGTGAAAAACAAACATCAAGCTGTTACACACCAACATGTAAAAGAGTGCCTAATAAAATACGATAGCCGTAGCTGACCTTTCAATGTTTCGTTATGCAGCGCATAGGTGTGTTATGGCCAAACTTCTTCGAATCGTTTAAACATTTTAGTGGTAGCTGTTCTTACCTTTAACGCAACTCGTAAACGTCTGTACTTTCAGACTCCTGCATTTAAGCGTCCGTATAGTTTAAAGAGACGGCGAGTACCAAGCCTTTCGGATGAGGTAACAGTGTATCTACTGTGCGAGAGCTGAGTAAACTATTTCGAAACTACATCAGTTGCTCGGTGCAGGTGTTTCACTATGAGCTCCTTTTGATGCGTAAGTGCGTTTCGAAGTGTTCGTGACATAGTGAGTGCGACGGGGCTCGACACTTGTGCTCTGCTCAGGTTTGCCTCGTAGGCATCACGGTGGGCACAAGTGTCGTAATTTTCTGTTACAGCTCCACGTAAACGCAGCCTGCCGCTCTATTGAACTGAATCTCTTCAATTTTATGATTGAAGAACTCCAGGGGCAGCGATTCTGGCACGTTTTAATTTGGTATTTTTCGTTTTCTATGTGGTACCTGTCTAGGGGCTATTATATGGAAAGCAAGAGATGATGTGACACTTTCAAACAATATGATTGCCACTTCTGGGTTCTTTATTCAAAAGTGAGAGTACATTGTGTAACAAGTTACTGCGATCTGCAAGGAATATTTACGCGTAGAATCAGGCGAAAGGACAAATCACTTGACAGTGAGGCCTGCAGTTAGCCAAAGACCACGGAATAAAATGAAACAAGGCATGGTTAGCACTTAGATATTATGAAGGCAGAGTATCTAGTGATTCGGAGCGTTTCGATCACTAATAGTGATACCTTGCTTCTTTGTATTTTTTTTTTTTTGTTCAGGCACCAAGGCTTGTTTGGAAACCATACCACTTACTGTGGATTCCGTTACGTGTGTAAGAATTTCGAAACACTTTGCTGTGTTTTCCTTTCACAACCACTTGAACGAAATCCTTTTTTCCCACATTTTGACCTTATAGTAATAGCGTTGATTTTGTTATGATGATCGATACCGACGGCATTGAGGGTCAATACAATACGAATAACCTATATTAGGGAAAACAGTTATGCCTTGACAAGCATGCCCAAAAAAGTATTATTCGCAGGCCAATAAAAGCAGTGTGCAATAATTTACAATTTATATTAAGAAAAAATGTTCTATTTTTTGCAAAATGGCATATATACTTTCATAGCTTTTTTTACTAGGTGTGAATATCGTGAAAAGGCAGGAAGTACTCCAGTGTCTTTTCGCAGAACTTGCTCAGAGCACTCTACCGGATGGTGATTCTGCGGTAGTGTCAGATTACAATATTTGCTTTTTTAAAATGTTTGCGATATAATATTACACAGCCATGTCCTCTCGGTTTCGCGCAAGAAAAGGAGCAGTTTTTACAGCAGATAAAAAAAGTTTTCCAAACACCTTGCAGGGGACACACGATGGTGTCCACGCTTCTCGTCTCCTTTTCGCCATGTGGTGCTGAGTGCCTTGAGAATATCTGCTGTATTACAGCCGTTCTATTAAGAGTTCTACAATTACTCGCTGCTTCTGCAAAGTACATTTCTGCAATGAAGAAGAATAGACGCATGCAATTTCGCCTATAGTCAGTTGTAATCGATACCTTCAGCGATGTTTCTTCTCTAGCCATATGTAATATTTGATGTAGAATCTTTCGGTTTCAATATTTTGAGACAGGCATCGCTGAGACACCATGCATGCGTTATCTGGGGAAGTTAAAAAGCTATAATGTCTAACCGTTACCTATTTACACTTGTAAAGGTTGCAGGAACAAATGTTGTGAAATACTCGATTTTCTCTCAACTTATTTGCCATACTTCAGACGTAAGCAATAAATCAAGCAATATATTTACCTTCCACGACAGCTAAATAAATTGAAAGCCTAACTTTGAAATATTCTTGCTTCTCCTAAGGCGATAAATCTAACAATGGGCGGCCGGGCCCAATGCCTCGCACCGATACAAATGTGCCTCAACTCATCCCAAGTGAAGCGGGTAAGTTGTCTGGGTCATTAGCTTGTCTTTCATTGAATCTCCTAACGTCACCAGATTAGTTTTTACAGCTGCTTTATTAATGAGAAGCATGGTTTCCCTTTTGCTAGGCACTTTTGCGGAAGGTAGGTAGGTAAGCACGTAAGTAGGCGCCTGTCTCGCGTCATTTTATGAAAAAAATGTCGCAGTTTCACCCGAAAGGCGAAGCATCAATTGCGATAGCAAATTAGTAGAGAGCTATACGGAGTAAGGATAGTAGCTTTATCAGCTGTATAAGCTTTGACATGCAGCAGCACCAGCAATTCGCAGAACTGTTGTCGACGCCGTCGGCGTTCTATCCGCGTTCGCACCGAACGCGCGTGGCGTTGGTGACGGTTGCCGGTGCCTCTGGGGGTGGCTCGGAGGTTTTCGACGAGATCAGAATGGGACACTCGTCGAGCAGCGTCGGAAATCTTACCTACCTTCCCGCCTGGCAACGTTTTTATATAAATACGCATTTGGTGCGGCAGCTAAACGTCGCCTCCCCTCCCTCCCTCCCGTCCCCCCACGGCATTCCGCGCCACGGAAGAAGTCGCGTTTGCTCTCTCTTTATATGGTGATAGTAACGAAGGAAAGAGACGCAGCCCTTCAGGGAGCACGGCGCAAAACGCGCGTTTGCTCTCCGACGTGCGTTCGCTCCCCGTGAAAGCGCGCGTCCCTCGCGCCCTTTCACTCGCACATACAGCGTCCGGAGCGCGGCGACGATTTCATCGCCGTTGACGTCATACGGAACCTCACGGCAACGGCGACGGCAACGGTTATGGCGACGATGACGCCGACGGAAGAAATCCGCTTTGGAGTGTCCATATAATTGCTATCGCAATAAAAGAAAATTATTGCGTGACCTACTGTGGACTCGAACTTCGTCCGACGAGCACAGCAGCCCGGTTCTCTAATCATTAGCCCACGATTGGTCTGTCTTTATTTTCTTTTTTTTTTGCGGTGGCAGGGCATATTAGAACAAGGATACAATACTGGTAAAAATAATGGTGACAGCCACTGTAAGGCGAAAACCAATTATTTCCATTTTTTCATATGATCATCATATAAAATACATTATTCTACTGAGGAGGGTTAGATTGTGTCAGTTATACCTCTCTTATGTACGATTAAGTTTCGACGCAGAGGACGTATATTGGCATCTGCATGCCTTATTTGCATACGTGTATTACATATAGAGGACGCCTAGAAGCATGATAAGGTCATACTGCATGCCACAAGCATACTTCTCTTGTTGAACGGTCAGTAACCTTATTATTGTGATAGCAATTATATGGACACTCAAAAGCAGATTTCTGCCGTCGGCGTCGCCGTCGCCGTCGCCGTGAGGTTCCGTATGACGTCAATGGAGATGAAATCATCGCCGCGCGCCGAACGCTGTATGTGCGAGTGAAAGGGCGCGAGGGACGCGCGCTTTCACGGGGAGTGAACGCACGGCGGAGAACAAACGCGCGTTCTGCGCCGTGCTCCCTTAAGGGCTGCAGAAGTATAGGCGTCTCTTTCCTCCTTTACAATCACCATATATGTAGAGCAAACGTGCCTTCTTCCAAAGCGCGAGAGGCCGTGGGGGAGGGGGGGAGGGAGAGGGAAGGGAGGCGACGTTTAGCTGCGGCACCAAGTGCCTATTTATATCAGAGGCTCCGGCAACAGTCACCAACGCCGCACGCATTTTGAGCGAACGCGGGCAAAACGCTGACGGCGTCGACAACAGTTTGCGTGTTGCCGGTGCTGCTGCATGTCCAACTTTATACAGCTGATAAAGCTAATATCATTACTCCGTATAGCTCTCTACAAATTTGCTATCGCAATTGATGCTTCGCCTTTCAGGTGAAACTGCGACAACTTTTTTTGTTTTAAAGCCAGCCAGAACATTTGTTCGCCGGAATACAAAGGTCATCACCGTTCCAAACATAGACCACATGACATATCCACAGGTACTACTGCATAACTAACGCTTAGTCGTAGATCTCGTCGTTGTCCGTGTTTCACTAGCGTCACTAGTGGTCATCGGGTGCCACTGTAAAACTGAATAATCGGAATTTATACCTTTGTGTCAAGCGGTCGCAAACATTATGCCATGGCCGACGAATGAACGTCTTTGACGTCGTCGTCAGCTGATATCCTACAGATAACTACTCTACGACACAAGCATTTGGTCCCGCTTATAACGGTGTGGGGAACCTCAAACAATGCTGGATAGCCGGGGACCTGGAAAAGGCTTCGCATAAGTTTAATTTCTAGAGTCCCTGGGATCGGCACATTTTTTTTTATTGCGATAGCAATAATATGACCTCCAAGCGCATTTCTGCCGTCGCCGTCGCCGTGAGGTTCCGTATAAAGTCCAACGGCGATAACATCGTCGCCGCGCGCCGTACGCTGTGTGTGCGAGTGAAAGCGTACGAGGGGGAGCCGGCAATCGCGGCTCAATGTAGCGCACGCGAGGGAGGAAGGCAGGCCCGAAGCGCATGGCCATTTTTCGCGTGCGAGGCACGGGGGCGGGGGTTACGTTCTGCGCCGTCGGCTGCTGCTCAAAGCGCGGCCGAGCGGGCGCCGTATCTTGAAAGCGATCTGCGATGCGGGCGAAGTGCGCGTCCGCACGTGCCTCGTCTTCAAAGAGATCTACGATGGGGTCAAAGTGCATGCGCCGAGTGCCGGTAGTTTCGTATGTGCTGCGCTTTCGAAGTTTATTTCGCGCTGAAATGAGATGAGAAACAGCGCGAAGGTCAATTTGCCCGCTGCTGCTGGTGCGCTTTCTCACACCGGCGTTTTCACAGCCAGTTTCCGCGGTCATCAAGCGAGGTGTTCATGTTTACCTGTGCGCGCGTGACGCCGTGCTTGTCTATTTAGTAAGCGAATGTTTACAACTGTATACGGCCCATTAACCTACTATCCTTGCTTCGTATAGCCCTCTACTAATTTGCTATCGCAATAGAAACTTCGCCTTTCAGACGAAGCCGCGACTTTTTGTCTTAAAATAAATCCATAATTTATTCAGTAGCTCTAGGCTACGGCATACATCGAAAAATGGAGATGACATGAACCTGTTGTATAAAGTGATGGGATATTTCAAACACCCAGTTTTTCTGTGCTCTGCTGCATCAAGAATTTTTATAAATACAGTTATGATTTTTATGATAAACTCAGTTAATAAAGTAAGCGAATTCTCAGACAAATTGCATTATTTCTGGTCAATCAATAAAACAATACGAGTCTGATATCTATGCACACTAGAATATTATCTGAATTTCTGAGTTAAATGCAACTGCCCAAAAAGGCACATATTTATTCTTTGATCCTGCATTTTGTACTTCAGGAGCTTTACGTTGGCCTTTGGAGGATTGGAAGCAAGAGGTTCGAGGTAACGGACGCCTTAAACGGTGGCTTGTCACGGTTGATTGCTGACACTTTTCGCACATCGCGTAATTGTAACAGCCAAAGGACGGGCATGAAATGTTATTTTCGCCTCAATTATACTCACAACGCTGTTATCAATGACCGAAAATTGATACCAGAGCTCAATTCACTTCCAAAGCATGTTATGCCTTCCTTTGGGCTGTAAGCTTTATCACGCGATGTAAACAGACAACATCTTTAGCTTCCGGAACATGTAGCCTCACCATGCGCAAATTTTAGGCTTCTACGCATTCTGCCTGGATCCGCATACATGCTACAACTTAGTTGACACGTCGAATATACGACGTATAGCATCGTATCGAAGCAAGTTGCCTCGTTTTAGTCAAACTGCACTTCGTGTTGTGCCTTTGCGAAACACTTGGAGCTCATTGAGAAGAGAACGTGACAGATTTAAAATATCAATGGAGACGTTTTTGCCCGACGTGACAACTGGTTTGAATCGCTCCGCAGTTGAACATAGCAGACGTTTTCTTGGTCCGTCCACATAACCAGTGACCACACCCAGTGACCCAGTTGGGTCACTGCGTATGTACACGAACAGACAACTTCCGCAGTACGTATGTGATATCTGTATGTGCCCATTCCTAAGCAATCTCCAAGAATGGACATTATAAAGTGACACAAGGGGTATGTAGCCAGAAATATATAAAGCGATAGCATCCTAGCCAGAAAAATCGCCTCCGTGTCGCGCGCGGCCGCTGATGGAGAGCGCTTGCATCGAAGTTGCAGCCAGGATACTAGGAATGCTACAGTTTCAACTGGGCTGAAGTGATTACAACATATGCAGTGTCGTGGTATCATTTGGCATTGTGATTGGCAGCAAGGTGGCGACTTTTGTTGTCGGCGTTGTCAATACGTTGCGCCCTGATATTGCTTTAATGCTAAGCGCGTTGACGTTAACATTCATCTTGAGATGGCTTCTACCGGAATTTTTCTCTTTGTGTCGGATTTTCCGTGTCTCTATAAGCCCGAACTTTATTGATAAAAATGCTGTGGTTACCCTAGCAAAAAGTCCCATATCCAATTATCTCTATGGTTGTATAGGAGCACATATGATTTAGGTGTGTTCTGATTTATTCACACGAGATTTTTAGATATGGGGTTATGTGTAAAATCAGATTTTTTGACAGGGTAGCGCCACAACCGTGGCGTTTGTTTCACGTTGTGTCGCCTAGTATACACATGTACTTCTACATGGTCTAAAAGAAATAGGAAGCGGGCTTCTCCGAGACAAGCGTATTCTAACTCACTGCTCATTTTAGGCGTGTGCTGAAGTTTCTGTTCTATGCAGGACATGTGCGCCTACAGGCCGATCTTCTACCAGTGGATGCTGGTGCGTAGGTGAAATTACGTGGAGCATTCAACAAATATCTGTGTTCTGTCTGATATAGCTGCTTTTTATCAGCGTTGAGAATAGCATACATGAATATGCATCCACATATTCCCATATGCCAAGCAAAGTTTACGTTATTGGCTAGTTCTCCATTTTCGATTCCCACTGTTTCCCCGTACATATGATTGCTTAAAAGTTCCGACGAGGGCGGAAGGGTGGGGGGGGGGGGGGGGGGGGCTATTGAGATCACCAGTTTGTTTTATGTGCCGAGTCGTGGACTATCACACCATATTATACAAAATATCCAGCCAACATGGCGTCAATTAGGGAGTCGTAGAAAATTATCAAAGTCATCGCACTAGTGCTGTTTTCAACAATATGCACTTACCATGCCTGATTTTTCTAGCTGTAGAACAAAGTCCCCAAAAGACAACATAGCACGTGGTGAAGAATCACCTGCACGAGGAAGCAGTGCCTTCAGGCAGGATTACTGGGAGATCGCACAAGTAAAAAAGAAAAGGAACAGGACCGCTTTATCTGTGGCACCTTGCCCAAGTTGGGGCGTCGCATTGGTGTTGGTGCAGAAGAAGGAAGGCCATCGATAGCTCTTGGCGAGTGGTGAAAGCCATGTGTGGCCAATTATATATTGGCGCATATCTTTCCCGCCCAGTCAGCCTAGTTGAGGACGTTGCTTTGTGGTACCTGCGGGTGTGCAACCACTTGTTATGTTTCTTTTTCAGCTAAGAAAACAAAGGCGCGAATTTTATCTGCCTGATAGCATTCCGCTTTAATTATTCTGAAAATTGTGAGGACCGTAAATAACGAATTAGCTCATTTGTTTTGCAGGATGCAAACATATGCAGGATGTCCCAGCTTACGGAAAATCTAAGCTGGGACATCCTGCATGTGTTTTTGAGGGTGGACGCAGGAAAATTAGAGTGAAAGACAGGCTGGTTGGCCAGTGCAAATACTGGCTGGCTACGCTGTGCTGGAGAAAGGGGGTAAAGGGAAGAAAAGGTATTAGGAAGAATAAAAATAAAGAGCTAAAGAATGCACACAATAACGCGATGCAACGTTATTTTGCTAACGTTATGATCAAACCATTATGTTGGAGACAAATAGCACATAGTACATTTATGATGCAAGGTCATTACCCACCGCGGTGGCGTAATGATTTGGAGCAGCGCTGCTATGCCCTAGGATGCGGCATTAAATCCAGGCCACGGCGGCTGCATTTCGATGGGAGAGAAATGCAAAAACGCCCGTGTACCATGCATCGGGTACACGGTTCTGCGACGCCGGTTCCTTTCCGGCTCGACCGGCGTTACTTCTAGGTAGCGTGGCGTTCTCAGCAGACTGCAGGCGTCCGGTTGACCATAGCGACCAGGCAGGGGCAAGACGATTTCTTAGTGCGAAACTTGCACAGTTTATTTCATGTGTGATGAAGGATTCAAAAGAATAGAAATGAAAGAAAAATACATGGTGGGGCCGCTTAAATAGGCCCGCCAACATTGTAGGCGGGATTTCGCTCACGTCAACGTCACGTGACTGGTACTGAGTCCAGTCGGGGGTGCGGCCGCTGATCCCTCTCTCCTAGGCGACGCTTCGTGGGCTTGCCTCTGATAGGGCTGACTTGAGGCTTCTGTCGTGCATCGTTCGCTCTCTGGGTGCTCTCTGGGTGGACGTACGCGAAGGGGCCTGGTAAACAATGCGACACAAGGCCCCGGTGGTACACAGTTCGGGGAAGGCGGAACCCCTCGCCTGCTGGGCGCACACACACAAAGGGGGCCAAAATCACTGCGACTCGCCCACCAGATTGAGGACCACTCGAGACAACCATAGCAAATCAGGGATTCACCCTCTGTTGGTTTAGGCATGGGCCTCCGGTAATTCCCCCTGCACGGGGCGTCACATGTTAATCGTAACGACCGGGCTGTCATACGTCAGTCGTAATCCTTTTTGACACGGGGCGTGGCATGTCAATCGTATCAACGGTAATGAACCCCAGGTGGTCAAATTAAATCCGGAGACTTCCACTATGGCGAGCCTCATAATCATAATCAGTTCTCGTACGTAATACCACAGAATTTATTCTTTATGTACAGAACAACATAGCTGGGCCTTCACATATTTTTTTCAAATAGCATTATTGTGAGGTTTAATGTAATGAGAAGTTCATGCTTAACTTTTTGCTGGTGGCATCATTAACTACTATAGACGACAAACACGACCCGTGTTTTTGTTTACATGTCTGGTTAAAAACACTGATACCACTGGTTGATATGAGAATATTGGTATTTTATGTTGTTTCAGAACTGTTGGCTGAAACTGGTACCTCCGAAAGTTGACCAGCCCTACTTAATCAGGGGCTGACAGGTGGGCCTCTTCACCCGCTGTTACTCTTCAGAAAGCACTGTCCGACAGCCAAATGGAAACATAGAGGCTCAGGTGGTGTAAGAATGCCTGTGAATAAAGCCATCACTCCTATACTCTCTGTATGGTAAGAGCCGGTTTCATGGCAGTTAGGAGGCCGCTCCCATACCCTCTTCAAGGCGTATAAAACGGATCACATACACAAATGTTGCCATTAGCCACAGTATTTCGTCATTGGCCAGTTGTCCTCTTTGGAACTTCTTTCGCTTTCTTGATTTGCTGGCCCATAATCTTACGAATGACTTCGGCGTACGAAGTTGTTTACGAATGCGCATGAGATTCACAATAGCGTCGTATTTAGGGCAAGCTCACAATTTGCATTTCTAAATTTATTTTTCCCATCTGTAGAATGGGAGAATGTATACCCACCAGTTTCCCGCGGTTCTACATATTACCTCATTAAGTGGTAAGCTACGGATGACTTCTCTGCCGCTTACCGGCTCAATGAATGACTAAAGAAAACATTGGTTTTGACAGGAAGACTCATTCCTTAATGTTAGGGCGCAGGAAATATAGCCTCCTGCATTACCAGCGTATTTTACGTCATCTAGCACAGGTGGTGTCCAAATCCGCGCCGCAGCAATAGTTGCCTCTGAGCATCCGAAACTGATCTCGAAAGCTGTGTTTTGCAGGCTGCATGTACCAAACGTGTTTGCGGAGCCGGAAATACGTCATGGCCACCATGTTTCAGACGCCACCTATTGTTCTTGGCTGGCTTATGGTCTTTGCCACTTCGGCGTAGTATGACGACGACGCCCTGCGATCTGTTTCGACAACGCCATAAAGCTCGCGCATTCCTTGACTGGTCGCAGTCGGCAGACACCGTCGATGCTCACGACGACATGACATGTCTGAACAAGGTAGCAAATGTACGATAGCGTGACGATGATGGTATGGCGATGACGTCATGGTGAGATATTTATGACGAGACTGGAGTGACGACGATGACACGACCACGAGGGCATGACGACGACGATGGTCTGACAACCAATGCATGATGGCGGCTGTCTCACGGCGATGGCCTTACAACAGTGTCATAATATCGATTGAAGGACGACGGTATGTGTACACTAGAACGACGAAGAAAGATTGACATCGATGGAACGACGAAGGTGGTTACTGTAGTGATGACGATGGTAAAACTACATTGTGACGATGTCGGCATGATGACAAATGGCATGACGACAATGGCGTGATGATGGCCTGATAAGCGCTGTTTGACGAAGTCAGAATGACGACAATGAACGACCATGATGGCATTACGATGGCGGTCTGGCAACGAATGCAGGATGACTGCGGGACGATGGCGGCGGGAGATGACGGCATGACGACGGTCGGTTGACAAAGCTGCATGAACGAGGATGCAATGACCACGACGCCATCATTATAACGACAATATATATATAATGGCCTAAGCTACTATAAAAGTTCGGGGACTTAATCGGAGTAGAAGGTGTGACGAGAGTCAGATCACGAAGCTGGTGTGACGGCGATTGAACGACCACGACAGCATCACGACGAAGGTGTGACAATTGAATGGCGAATGAATGACGACGATAGTGTGACGACGACGTTATGACGATAGTCTCCTGACAAAGCTGTAATGGCGACAATGCAATAGGGAGTTTTATAAATGGGGGCCCAAGAGAATTGGGGGCCACAAGTGCGCATGCGCAGAACCCAAGCCAGTCTTGGGTTCTTGCGTTCGCGTTAACCGAAGACCCAAAAATCGAAAACTATCGTGGGCCCCCAAGCCGTTTTGCGTCACCCTCACCGTTAACGAGAAATCACGAGATAGCCAGGAGAACCGTACGAGCCGTAGCCATCCAAAGCCGTTATCTCTCAGGCGGTAAGCATGACTGCTCCGAGAGCTACGTACGTGCGCTCGCACTACACAGCAGAAGATTACATCTTTATATTGCGTGACGTGCTCGCAACAAACCCTTTTCAGGACGTTAAGCTGTGGCCACAAGTTCCGAACAATCTTGCAGAGGGTACGAAGGAAACATTTTCGCTGCGATCAATTGATAGGCAACCTTTACGAGACGTATACTGCCGCCGGCCATGTCGTCGGTAAATCGCATCTGGCCACAGTAGAAATAGATCTTCGATGTCAGCCCAACTCAAATCAGCGTACAGCAAATGATCGCAGAGCAAACTTGCTGTTCTTCGACGAATTTTTGCCATTTTACAGAGGTGAACTCGCCATTTTGAAGTGAATCACAAAAAAACACCATTTGAAAGCACTTGGCTGCGATTGGCTTTGCTTGACCTAAAACAGTTTACTTAATTCGATGTACTAACAAAGTGATTACGTGTATGACATTATATTGTTCGCTCTTTTAGCTCAAAAATGCATTCTGTTCGTTTTCACTTGCCAAGAAAAGCTTTTCTTCTTTGTTACTTTCAAGCACCTTTTTATTTTCCCCACTGCGGCATCACGAGCGCTAGACCCAACGCTGTCCGCGTTTGACCCAATTCTCAAACTCTGCTGCTCCTCTAAACCCAAGAGCAACTAATGCAGCGTGGCTTGGGGGCCCAGAGTCTTGGGTCCCCAATTCTAAAACTCTCTGTTGACGACGAAGTCATCACGACCTAGCAGCCCAAGAAATTATATCTTGGGCCCACTGGGTCGGGACAGGAGTGACCACGAAGGCAATACGAGAGTGAGATCACAAAGTGGGAAGGACATGCGATGGAATGACCACGACGGCATCGTTTCCGTGAGCACATACCTAGTGGTCCAACCTGCGTAGACAACTCGGGTCACTGGGTGGGCGTCAGAGGATCGATTGATTGATAGATACGTGGAAAACGGGTCTAAAACGGCTCAACACGGCTGATATGTAGGCAAAAAATGCTAATCGCATTATCAAGACGACGTACCTCATTCAAGAACACACTCAGGTTATGTTGATCATGATGATGATCTTCAGTACAAATGGCACATACCCACCATGGGGGATCGGGCAAGAATTGGGCAGTTTGGAGAATATTCATTTAAAAAATTACAAAAAGATAGAAAGAAAGAAAAAAAGGAAGATAAACTCTGCTCGGTGTTCCAATTATTTATTATAATTGACTATTTTAGAAATGCAGTCGATTCGAATCAATGATACAGTTTTGCTTTGCAGTGCAAACATTCTGGTGGCTGTACCCCAATGTGGAAGCTCCAAACGAAAGCAAGACGGGAGCGTTCATGCTGAGGCCAAGTTTGTTTAAAGGGTACTCAAGCACCCTTTTCCTTACTGAGGAGAATCGTCGGCAAGCAAGGAGAAAGTGATGAATAGTTTCTGGTTTGCCGCGCTGTATGCACACAGGAGATGCCGCCAAACCAGCCCTGTGTGTATAGAAATTTAGTGTCGGGGTGCGGCAACGTAGCCTCGTTAGTGCAATCTCTAATTTTCGTGTTGGACAGAAACACTCACGTTATCTGGCGCGTAATTCTAAGGAGACGAAGAAGAAAACAGTCCGTCCTGCTGCACGCTGCTCTCTATTTCACTCCAACGATTCCGTAAGTAAACTTTTTCACATACGCCCGTTGTAAACAAACGCGACAAGAACAGAAGTTTTCACCGTGTTACTGTTGATTATGAAGCACAAAAATGGTGACTGGGCTAATGAATTGCACGACAGCTGTGGCACTAGCGGCTGAAGCCGAGGATGCTGCTCGATGCTTCCCAGAAGCTTTAGGTTGTCATAGCAGCAAAATGTAGGTGTAGCCAGTAATATTATATAGGTGAGCACTCAAAAAAGAGCAAAACTTATAGACTTTTAGTTAAGCAGGCCCCGTTAAGACTTGAGTGCATCACATGGACCAGCCGTGGTGGCTCAATGGCAGTTTAGGTCTCCTGCTGACCATAATCAGGCTTGGCTGCCGTCGATGTGACCGCTTTGAGATGGGTACAAAATGCAGAGACGCTGCTGGATGCCAACACTAAATTTCATAGTAAGGAATCCCAGGCTGGAAAAAACAAATATGACATCCTCTTTTCGCAGCGTCACCCATGTACTATCTCTGAGATTGTGACATCATCATCATCATCAGCCTATATTTATGTCCACTGAAGGACGAAGGCCTCTCCCTGCGATCTCCAATTACCCCTGTCTTGCGCTAGCGTATTCCAACTTGCGCCTACGAATTTCCTAACCTCATCATCCCACCTGACTTTCTGCCGTCCTCGACTGCGCTTCCCTTCTCTTGGTATCCATTCTGTAGCCCTAATGGTCCACCGGTTATCCATCCTACGCATTACATGGCCTGCCCAGCTCCATTTCTTCCGCTTAATGTCAACTAGAATATCGTCTACCCCCGTTTGTTCTCTAATCCACACCACTCTCTTCCTGTCTCTTAACGTTAGTCCTAAGATTTTTCGTTCCATCGCTCTTTGTGCGGTCCTTAACTTGTTCTCAAGCTTCTTTGTTAACCTCCAAGTTTCTGCCTCTTAAGTTAGCTCCGGTAGAATGCAATGATTGTACACGTTTATTTTCAACGACAGTGGTAAGCTCCCAGTCAGGATTTCGTAATGCCTGCCGTATGCACTCCAACCCAATTTTATTCTTCTGTAAATTTCTTCCTCGTGATCAGGGTCCCCTGTGAGTTATTGACCTAGATAAACGTACTCCTTTACAGACTCTAGAGGTTGACTGGCGATCCTGAATTCTTGTTCCCTTGCCAGGCTATTGAAGATTATCTTTGTCTTCTGCATATTCATCTTCAACCCAATTCTTACACTTTCTCGATTAAGGTCCTCAATCATTTGTTGTAATTCGTCTCTGTTATTGCTGAATAGGACAATGTCATCTGCAAACCGAAGGTTGCTGAGATATTCGCCGTTGATCCTCACTGACTTGTGACATAAGGCTCCATAATTTATTTACCGCAACTGTTACGCCGGTGGTGGCTCTCTTCATGAACGCTCTAGCTCTGCTGTTAATGTTGGGCGACGAGCAAGTGACGGGTCGTTTGTTTTCAGTCAGATTTCTACGTAGTTTCTTTGAGTGCAGTTGAACACAAGCTGTCTATTACTCTGCGTGTCGTCGTCTTAAGCCTGTAATTTGGTATCGCTAAGCATAGAAAGTGATCCGCAGCAATGATTTTCTCGGCACTCATCACCTATGCACATAGTGAGGACATCCTATTACTGAGCCTAAATTTACTATACAGGGTGTTTCAGTTAACTTGGGCCAAACTTTAAATATATGCAAATGATACGTAGCTGATCAGAAACAAGGTAATGTTGTTTACTGTCGCTTGAATATACTCTGATTATTTTTTTCATTCCGCCAAATTAGATAATTAGTCTTAAATAATTATTCAACTTCTCAAATTTTATAACTAGACGAAAGGTGCCAATGAGAAAATGGTAGAGCAACATGAAAAACCATCGATACGGCTTTCTGTTGCTCAATACGTGCTACATAAAAGTGTTTTTTTCGAGCGTCAAAGAAGCCCGCGAGTACACGCAAAATTGCCGCATTGCTGGCCGCTCGAGGCACTTCGCGTGTATTGGTGGTGGCCAATACAGTGGCAAAAGCAGTGGTGGCCCAATACGTGACGTATTGGGCCACCACTGCTTGCTACACGGAGCGTTCACTTGCCAAGGCTGGCTGCGTGACGTAATGGCCCCTCCCATATTTTTGCTTCCACCGTGGTGCAAGTCATCGTCGAAGCGCCATTCCCTCCCAGCATTCTCACATGCCGAAGCTGAGAGACTCCGTGACAATTACGTCACGAGCATTGGCTTTTTTCTCCGTTTTCTTTTCTTTTCTTTTCCCCTTTTTTTTTTTTTTTTTTTTTTTGCTGCGTGTGCTCTTCCAGGAGTGGTTTCGCGCCTTCTGGATTGTGTGACTTACGGAAGCCACATGTTAAAATGGTTGACGCTGCACCCAGTGTTTTTGACGTAAAGGCGTTTATGCATGTGACTTCTATCCCGGCAGGAAGCCAAGTGCATACAAGTCGAAGGCCCAACGGGATTTCGTTTGAAATTTCTGTTATCTTGGGCCGTGCGGTAGTTTGATACACTGCAGCAAGATCGTCAATGCGTGATTTGCGCACTGCTCTTCTCTGTTTCCAATGCCTACATCTGCGACATTTGTGCAATGCGCAGTGATGTCATTCTCGCAGTTGTGACATTTCTTCCCGCGAGGAACCTCCGGTGTTATCATGGCCACGGTGGCGCACATGTCACGATCGGCGTCATCGCCTTCTGAGGCATCACAAGGGGTGCCGTCAACTGGCGCCTTCTCACCAGGTGGGCTGCCGCCAGCTGTGGTGACAATGGCTCGTAACACTCCCGACAGCAGCTGCCGTGAGTGAAGTTGGACAATTGTATTTTACAGCAAAGCTTTCTATGGCTCGGGTTCTATGCATTTTCGTGTCAACATCTGCGTGTGCAAAAACTCAGCTCTCGAATTGATGCGACATCGCTTCAGTCGTGTACGACTCATCACTTGGATATGCATTTTCAGTAGATTGTTATCAATAGGCACAATTTTCAAAATCAGTAGACGATCAGGTAGATAATAAGGGTTTCTCAAGTATTTGCCACTGTGTGACCAGCGTCGGCCATGTGTACGCTCGCACCGCCCTCCCTTTGCCGTCGTTCCAAGCGCCTGCATGCCTCCTTCCACTCTCCCGGCATGGCGGTCCCGTCGCGCGCGTCTAGTTTCCTCCGGCTCCCCGAGGTGGCGGTTTGCTTCCACTTGAATGTATGCCGCCGATCAAGACCGCCGATACAAGTGTGTGTGCGTGTTCTTTATTCGGCATGACTGCCGTCGGCGCTGAAGAGAAATAAAATTTGCTCATACCTTTGATCTAAATTCTGTGTCTCTCTGTGCCATGCGGTAACTGCTTCGCTGGTAAATCACCTTCACAGCCGGGAATGACGCGTGATTTTTGTATACCCGAGTCTTTAAGTTAGGGGGTTTGTAGGCAATTAGTTCTGCTACAATCAGCATGAAGTATATACATTTATTAAGAGATCGCGGTAGCAAAGATCTAAATGATAATATCTATGGGTTTCTCAGAACAATAGCTAGCCGAAACTTAGCACTCGAATATTGCCGTGGCATTCATGGTGTCGTCTCAGAACCGCGGTGCAGCACTGAGCCAGAAAGTTGTGCGGAAACCGCGAAGGTAGGCGAGGTTTTTCGAAGTTGTCAAGTACTTAATAGCTCTTACTACATACGCGAATGAAATCTGCTGTTTGCCATTTGCCGTATTTATTTGGCCTTGGTTTAATTTTTTTCCTTGCCTTCCATCAGGCACTAAAGAGCGCATCGAGAGTACAGGTAAGTGCGGTCTTTTGTTAAAGCTGACTCAAAAAACGACTCTCGCGAATTTCACGTCCTTAACTGGAGCGCATGGGACGATGAACGGCTCCAAAAGGCGAGAGGCTCCTTGCACCATGATCAAAGCCTTCCTCGTGGTTAAACTATTATGGCGCGTGAATTCGACATTGCATAGGACCGTTGAACTAAGAGTGCAATGCTAGGAGTACAAGACAAGATCTAGTGCTAATATGTCAGTGCACTATCAGTAATGGCGCCTAAGCTAGAACTGGAATTGCGAGCGGCGCATGAATTAGGTAAACATAGGCGCAAGGGCTACTAACCGCCATCTGTATTGTTGCAATGTGTTCTTGCAGTTAATGTCTCATCGCTAATTGTTGCGGGTAATTATTAGTATTAATGGTACGAAAGCGTCAAATGTCCCATTGAGCGAACAAACTGGTGGCGTCTGTAACAGCGAAACTTCCCATTGGCTGCGACGCCACGGCACGAGCGCACCTCGCGACGTTGGCTCGCGCTTGCTGACTCGGGCCTTCACGGCGCAGAGCGGGTGAAAGGGTGCACCTGCTCCCGCGGTAATGCGTGATGGAAGAGGGCATCACCACGACGCCACGTCACCCTCGCTCTCGCCCTCGGAAGCCTGTGTTATCCGCGCGTTCTTTGTCCACGCAAGCTATCGCCTGCGTTCTAACTGGCCTCGGTAAGGCCAAATCAATAAGCGCCAAGCGTCTCAACGAGCTCATAGACCGCGAGTTCATAATTGAAGGATCGCTCAGCGGCGTTCAAATGATATGGATATTTCGCATTCACAACTCATAAGAAGTACGTAGGTGTCGTCGGACTTTTTAAAAGGCAAATAATTTTTTGAACTGGCCAATTTCAATTCTAACCATTACAAACATGACAGCGTAAAAATTTTGCGGAGCTGTGCGGTGAATAAAATGTGCTCCCACGGCATTTAGAATATATTCCTGCGCTAGATTTGTTATTTCGTACCAACGTGAGGCAATCCTAACGTTGAACGTGACATTCGCAATCACGGAAGCGCAAGGTTTTGCGACTCGTTTAAAGAATGTAACTGTAAAGAAAAACCTTATTTGCATCATATCTTCAGCATGGTGACAATACCAAGTCGCAAGATGGGCTGTATATCCAGCCTTCCAGGAATAAATTCTTAGGCTAATTTACGCACTGAACTGGTACCCTCATTTAGCAATCTACTGCTCAATGATCTGCCACATTCTTGCTACTGTTTCGTTCAGGATTTCCTTTTCTTGTTAGACTCAAGCGGCGAAACAATGTGGGTCATAGAAAATGACTAGACTTTCCAATCTTATTTTTATGTCAAAATAAGACATGAGGCTGTTCTTGGCTATAAAGACAGTATCTATGATACTAAGCTAAACATGTAGCTATATATCTAGGCCTATAAGACTACTAGGCCTGTATGAATGGTACATATTTAACAGTAAGCCCGTGTAATCGAGCCAGCTTGTCTCTAAATGGGCAACGATCGTCGTGAATTCTTTTACTACTTCGTCTCGAAGGCCACGTGAAAATTTGTTTCCTCATTTATAATTTGTTCTTTTCTTCTTTTGTGTATTATGTTTTTAAAATGACTGTATCAAGTACTTAATTCATTTTTCGGAGGTGCATTCACTTAACCCCATTCTCCTCTTTAATGACGTCTTCAGATAATCGCTGCGATCCTTCCAAATTCGAATGGAGTGATTCCGGAGGCATTCTGAGTCCAAGTTAGGAGGTATCTATCGCCAACCGAATGGTCTGCAAGGCGGAGCAGTAAGAAGAAAAGAAGCATGGCAGCGTTGCGGCGTGGACATACAGGAAGGAAATCGCCCTCCATGATCGTGGATAATAACCCTTTTCGCCATGACCGGAACGAAAGTCCTCCTTCACCGGATCATTCATGCGAAAGAGTGGGGTCAAGTAATTAGAAACCGACACACTTTTCGGCTGCTCTGGTGGCAATACTGAGGCGGGGAATACACGCAATTCTGCCGCGCGACTGGTCGCTCGAGGCACTTTGCATGTATTCGCGGGCTTCTTCCATGCTCGGAAAAACTTTCATTTAGCACGTATTGAGCAACCGAAAGCTGTATGAGGAGTTTTTAGGGGCGAAGCTCCTTAAGGCGGCACCCGTCGTCTCGTCGTAGTAGTAGTGTGTAACCGTCTGAGAAAAATGAGAAAAAAAATTCCGAAGTTGTGTCCGTAGCGCGGAATCGAACCAGGGACCCTCGCTTCCGAGCGCGCGGCGTTAGCCCACTACGCCACGAAGCACACATAGACACAAGCACCACGATGGCAATAAATACCCAACATTGACGAAAGGCCGCGTTTCTAGCGCGTTTCTAACGCGTTTGTGCTAGCGCGTTACGGCCCGTGTAGAAGTGGTGTAAGACGTGTGGCCTCTCCGCCTTACCTTCGCGTTCGAACGCGCTGCCAAGCGGTGA